>NW_011360290.1:0-2515 GCF_000735185.1 Notothenia coriiceps | reverse complement strand
ACACACACACACACACACTCACACACACACACACACACACACACACACACACACACACACACACACCGTCTTGTTACTTACTTCTACTAAGGATCTGCAGATTGCGGACCTCTTCTCTGACCTGCAGCTGGAGGACTTGTTGGAGGACCTCCTGCCTCAGCGTCTCCTGGACGATTCCCATCCTCTCTAGCTTTTCCCCGTTCAAACGAAGCAACGCCCGTCCTGCAAAAGGAGAGCAACATAAATCAAGTTCCTCCTCTTACTTCATAAAATAGGCATCTTTACATGCCCTCTATGAAATGTCAAGCTACCCCACAGCATCCCCTAGAGAAAATCTCTGGCGCCGCCACTGGCGTTACGTGAAGCCCGCAAAAGCTGCGCCGCATTTCGAGTTGACTGTGATTTATAAAGGGCGGCGTAGAACGTGCCGCACGCAAGTCCTACGCCGGTACACAGTGTTTTATGAATTTATTTGCTTTGTCCTATCTAAGCAACCTTCCCACGTGAATCCTACGCAAGGCTTTATAAATGAAGCCCCTGGTCTGCTGGATCTTAACTACAGAGTTTGGAAGTTAACCCTGGACACACACACACACATTTAACATACCATTACCCAAAGTAAACAGATTATACAATCAAGCTGCACTCACACTCATTGCAAAGGCAATATGCAAAACTTAGACAATGTGGTATTACAAGCGCACACACACACACACACACACACACACACACACACACACACACACACACACACACACACACACACACACACACACACACACACACACACACACACACACAATGGGTAGGGGAGCTGTGTCCTTCACCGGTGCAGACAGAAGAGGAATCCATCATACCTGCAGTGGCTCTGTACCATGCCCAAATCATAATTAGACTCATTACTCATGCAGCTCACTCTCCATTTCATTCCATACATTCCTATTTCCTTCCAGAAGACATCCATGCATGCTCTGTATCTCTCTCTCTCCATTTCTCTACAGTATGTTCTAATATCATGCACATAGTACACAGCGTCTCGCTTTACCACATACATACACAAACTCAAAATGTAGATAATTGGACACAATAACTATGTTTGTTGTTCCTTCACTCATCAACAGTAGCTAATGAGCACATCTGTCTTAGTATTGCAAGAGAGAGAAGAATGAAACAGAGCATAACATAGGAATACAAGGGAGAGATACATTAGGAGAGAATAGAGTCCTATGCCCTGGCATCAAATGTATATATATATATATATAGTATATACACTGTATAAATATTTACTATATATTTCCTTAACAGAGTCGGGTTTCATAACAACAGGCCCAAGGGTGAAAGGGATTGATGTGTGTGGCAATAGTGTGATTGACGAAGGCAGGTCTGTTGTGATCCTCAGTGGACCCAGCATGGGCTAAGTGCCTCTCAAACCTGTGGTAAAAACTAATGTAACATGCCCCAAGCTGTAGTGTTCACATCATCATGACCTCAGCAACACAGGGAAAAGTAAAATCACTTCATCAGTCCTTTGCCCATGCTCCCTAAAACTGTATACCACTGTATTCTAACAGAAGAAGGATATAATGCATTTTATTTATATAGCGCTTTTCACAACTCAAAGACGCTTTAAAATATGAGGAAGGGTAGACAAACAAGGACAGGCAAACAAGTAAGTTTGGGGTCAATAATATGGGGTTTGTGAAACAGTTTTAGAATTATAGCACTCGATTGACTGGCTGTGCATATTTTCGTACAGTTAGTAGTTTTGTCAGTGTACTACGACTTTTGTTCATGCAGCATGTATTCTTTTGAATCAGTGCAGTGGTTAGTGGCGTCTTGCTTATACAAACTGAGGAGGCAGTTGTCAGCAAGACATCCTAAAGTGTCTCGAAACTCTTCAGTATCAAGACATCCTCTTTTAATCATAATAACTGTATTAATGTTTTACGACCAACATGTTTTTGGGTTGCGCCCTCAGGCACTTGCATGAAGGACTTTTCTATCTCGAAGTCTCTGGCAGAATTTCAGTTCTGGTACGTCCCTGGGTGAGGGGACATGGGAAGCTCTTCACCATCTGGCACTTCTGTTGATGTCTACCGGCCCCCTAACAGTTGCATATTCTACAACTGGAGCTCATTACTGGACTTCTAGTCAGTATTCCCATGTTTTCATACATTTGACTCATCTGATGACCCATGCACTCCCACAAGTAAAACTGCAGCTCTCAAGTGAAATAGGTTTTAGTTTCAAAAATGCATCTGATGCAAGTTTTAAACATTTAGAAAGTTAAGTATTGAATTACATTTCTTATAGATGCTAGTTATCAGGACGGCTGGTGCTTGTATATGTATATTTTAATTGTTAAACAGTCATTTATTTTATTAAACAAGCTTTATTCAGGTTAAGTGATTGATACTGTGTTGGAAACTTCTGGAGCAATGGAGACGAAACTCAGAGAGACACGGGGAGATATAGATACAGTATATTATGAAGTTAACGGCCGGAGAATTGACCA
>NW_011360289.1:0-5591 GCF_000735185.1 Notothenia coriiceps | reverse complement strand
TGCGCATCAAAGACGCAGACTCATTGTTCCCACTAAAGTAGGGGTGAGTGTAATAAGGAGGCAAAGTTGACGTTCAGTGTGTTGCCGGGAGCATATAATGATTTATCCACGATGGTGAAAATGTTAAAAATGTTTAAAACATAAAGATAAAATGGTTTACATTTTTTATTGTTTAATGTTTTAAGGAGGTGACGCTACTCAGCCAATCAAATCGGTGCAGTCAGTGAGTAATTTCAAATGCTCAAAAAAGAGACGGGTAGACAGCGAAAACAGAGCATTTAATGACATTTTCTCTTACTGGACCTCTTTGAAATGCAATTGAATGCCCCTGCATTATGGCAATAACAACAACAATAATAATAATAATAATAGCAATAATAATTGGTAAGGGGGGGCACGGCTGTTATGTTCTCTGAGGGGAGGCTCACCTTCTCACACTTTCAAAACCCCTGCCTTAGAGAGTTCACGTGAAAACTGAATTCAAAAAGACAAAATCATTGAGGCACCCATATATTAATTAACAGAGCTAGAGAAAGGAAATGGAAATTCCTGGAGGGTTAGTTTCTTCCTCCACAGTGACGGAAGTCCTTCCACCCTTTGTTTTCACTATAGAACTAACCCTGACTTGTTAATTGACTTTGACGTGTGAAATCACAGGAAAGGGCCCTTTAAATCTATATTTAGGTTTCTGTGTCATGCCCTATGGTTGTTACAGTGTAAGAACTGATTTTCAGTTTAGCTTTAATGCGTCGTAGATTATAACACTGTGTCCGCTTTAATTAATTGTATCTCCAGGGTAATTGTTACAGTCTTTGATTCACTTTGTGGCACTGAGTGGAGAGCAGGATGTCAGCAGTGGGATGCAGTGGCTCGTATCGTTACAATCTTTTTATCACAGTATATGTACCACAAGATTGCTTTTAATTGTACTACAGACAGACACCCAAAGGCCAATATTATCACACAGCTTTAGCTTTTCATACATCCCTATCACTGTGTATATCAGGCCAGATTGTAGTTCTGATTTGACAGAACAATCTTAAGCCAATATTTATCAGATTTTAGATTACTTTATTTTTCATTAGATTTGCATAAAATGGAAATGTCTCTCTGTTCCAGTAATACAATACATAACAGTTGTGCCTTACTTTACTTAAACTGAGCGACCAAGTGGTAGTCGTAAGAGTGCTCAGTGGTTTGTTCTTCCACTGGCAGTCAGTCCAGCCCAACAACATTACTCCGCAGTAATACAAACTAAATAAAACATACATGAATAGACAAATGAATAAATGAATAGATAAATATAAATTAAAATTAGCTATGGAGTTGGTTGTGTGATGACCTAGAAAAACAGCCATGATGTTGGGTGGGGTCGGGGCTTATGGGAAAGATTTGAGATGAAAGGTTGTGTTTAAGTGTGGTCAGAGAGTAGATGGAAAAATGTAAACGGCTTCTAGCAGATGATGGTCACAGCAAAACCACTTACTGAGGTGTTTTTGTCAAGCTTCCAATAGTTTTTACCAGTCTTTAGCTCAGCGGTCCTCCAGATTGGCCTCAAGACTTTCAAACAAAGCACCATCAAGATCGCTTGTCCATGTTAGATAAAAGGTAACTGCTACAGAGCTCGCATGTGATCATCAGAGATCAGAATACTTCGACTATCCCGGATCTAAATTGGGTGATACAGTTAAAAGATTTTAAAATCAAACATGTATCCAAAGGTGACAATTTGTGTTGAAAAGTGGAGTGATGACGATGAAACACATAAGGGACTTTTAGTGAGTGAAATCCGGGTCAGTGTGGTGGGTCGGTAAAATATGGCGCATTGAAAGTGCATAGCCTAGAAAAGAAAAGAAATATTCAAAACACACAATGTTTGCCACACAGTTAACAGTAACCCATATTCATCAATCATAATAGAAGAAATTGTGTCAATAAGTTGACAGTAGAGATGATCCGATCACGTGATCGGGGATCGGAGCCGATCACGTGATTTTCAAAAGATCGGAATCGGGAGAAAAAAATCGGGGATCGGGAATTCTTTTTTTTTTTATAACTTTTTTTTTATATAAAATATTTTTATTTGATTTAATGTTACAAAACACAAATGACCATGTTCACATCTTAAAGTCATCCTGAGGCCTTAGTTTTGGTTTAAAATTACACATCATGTATGTGTTGCTTCTTTTGGGCTTGTTTTCATAGACCTGGTTGCTTATTTCTCTCAAATCTGGCAACAGAGTGGGCAGGGCGCAGTGTCTAATAGTAGCAGTAAGCTAACGAGAGGCTACGTTCAGCTGGTGACTCGGGAGTCGGGACAGAGAAAATGTCAGGAGTTCGGAAGTATTATAAAATTTAAAGTGAAGGCAGTGTAACAGCCAGATGCAATGTTTGCAAGGCGGAGGTTCCGCGTGGTGGAAAGAACAGAGCTACGTTCAACACGACCAATCTAATACGCCACCTGAGAAGCAAACACAAACAACAACACGATGAGTACACAGCGGCCACTCAGGTAATGGCACTGAAGCAACCGACCCTTTCAGAGACTTTTAAAAGGAAAGAGAAACTGCCCCAGAATAGTGAAAAGGCCAAAAAAAAAACAGCCAAGACAGCTGAATTAATCGCGTTGGATGACCAGCCGTTACCTTTTTTTCTCTTAATGCATTGCATAAAGATCGAATCGGGAAAAATCGGTATTCGGCAGATTGTCAAAATCAAATGATCGGAATCGGATCGAGAGCAAAAAAAGGTGATCAAGACATCCCTAGTTGACATGTTTTTTTTGCTTATCTACTTGTTTGGACAATGCACATATCTTTGTATCTATATTATTAATGCATCGAGTGTGTTCTCTTCTGAATAGTGAGCCCCCTACAGTTGTTCACATTAAGCTTTATACAGAAGTAAAAACACATCCCTGAATTAGTTGCACCTAACACAAGCAGGGTATCTAATCGATAATGTGCCATAACATTTTAGTTAACTGATGTGATGATCCAGGGTCTCATGAGTAATTAAAATTACGTAATTTAAATGTTACCATTTCCATGACAATCTGTTTAAAGTACAGCCAAACAAACTTGGGCTGAGAGGATTCCTCGCTTCATGTTTTATTAAATAAATAAAAAGTCAATAATTGGTCATTGGCCTTTAATTAGCCTGATGATTCCATGCTGTGCACAGCAGGATACAAATAGTTGTTTACTCTGATGATGCGTTAGAGGTGTGCCTCTCCAAAAACACTCATTTGCAGCTCTTCATCAAACAGCTCGCTCTCAGCAGATCATTAAAAATGAACTACTGACATAAACTGCAAAAGAATAGTGGTTTTTAGATGCCTTCAGTCGCAGCTGTTGCATTGCATTTCCTTTGGCTGTATCACTATATAAGCCCCCCTGTGGTTTTCCCATTTAAAAATGTTAAATGTAAATAAATATTAGCAAAAATTGTGCATGAACCCTCACAAAACGTTGTGCCTGTAAATCAAAGGTGGAATAGCACTCATATATTGTACTACTATCATATTACAGTGTAAAAATACTAGTCCAGCATTCAAAATGTTCTCCAGTAAAAGAGTTACAGCATTCAAATATACTTGGAAGTACGAAAACTGAAAGTACTCACTACGCAGAATGGCCCATTTCAGATTCATATATATTGAATTATTGGATTGTAATTAGTGATGCATTCATGTGTTCATCACTTTGATGTTGCACTTAGTAGAGAATTACTTTATTAACTATTTGGTAGCTTAACGTATAGTTATGTATGATACTTTGTTTAATAAAAAAATAGATCTTTGAAATGGCTAGTAACAAAAGCAATCAAATATCTTCAGTAGAGTAAAAATATAAAGTTGATAATTAAGTAAAAATACTCAAGGTAAGTAAAAGTACTTCCAATGTGTACTTAAGTACAGCACTTGAGTTAATCTATAGTTACAGTTCACCCCTGCTGTGAGCATTTGCAGAGGCTCTCATGCATGTTTAAAGGCCCTGACACACCTAACTGACACCAAAGAACACGTCCCGACGGACCCGATTGTTGTGTCGCCTAACGTACTGGAACACACCGCAAAGACTTCAGCCGACGGCCAAGATGGCAATGACTCTCCTTACCAGCAAGCGGCGTTAGTGTGTATTCGTCATTCAAAAGAGGCAACCGGAAGACAGACTGCATGATATATGCGAATAACAAATAGCGTGCGTTCCATTTTCACTCTCGTCCATCACAGACTGTTTCACAGACTGTTTCTCATAACGACTTATCGAAAACATGTTTAGTGCGGTACTGGAAAATGAAAAATAATAGCCGTCTGTGTGTGCCTTCTTCACTTCCGTTTTGCTTGTCATGCACTGATTCGCTAAGCTGAACAGCCAATCAGTGATTTATTTTGCCGGCGGCCAAGGAAGGTGTCGGTACTGCCGAAAAGACACGACGGTGCTGGACACACCAATCTAAGTAGGGCGACAGGACGCTCATCAACGGCCAAACATCTATCGACGGCCGAAATCGGCCCGGTTTGTCCGTGCCTTAAGCGTGCTTTTTGGGGCTTTCCCTTTCCTGTAGTGTGTTTTATATAGGTTTGTGTGCATGTAAATGGTCTTCAGAGGCTAAAAACCCAAAGTTCCCTCCAGAGAGTGTCTGTCCCACACACTATATCGGGGACTGAAATAATGAAGCTGTGATGAGTCATTGTTTCTCACATCTCCAAACCCAACAGAAAGCCTGTTTTTCTGTCTGAAGCCAGCTGAATGTTATCTAAGTGGATCAGCTCAGTAGCGGCAGCATTATGTTAGCAGTTAGCGACTTCACACAGTTATATTTAACTGTTTCTGTATCAGCTCACTGTGCTGGCTGTGATAATCACTTGTTTCTTCTTCAGCTGCTTTTACTTTCCGCCTGTTAAATCAGCTGCTGATTGCACGCTGACCACACTCACACAGGCTCAGCTGCAGGCACCCCCCCCCCCCCCCCCCCGCTGGTTAATGTTTATTGATGAAACTGACTGCTGCCTCTTTGGAGGTCATTGATCGTTCTCCTCATCATTTTACTAAATCAGTGTATTTCATGTTGGGAGGACAGGCTGCCTCTAAGCAGGAGACTCACAGTGAGTCGTACACTTTATTCAAACAGGATTTGGGTGACAAAGAGCTTCACAAAGAGACGCGTATAAAAATAAACAACTACCGTATTTTAGGAAAATGAAAAGCAGCGTGATATGTCACCGCTCAGGTGAGAAGACGTCAGGAGATGATTTATTTTTGTCTCTTTAATGTCAAAGTTATGCTTTCATGTAAAAGAGTTAGTGTCTTCAGAGGAAGGAGAGCTGAAACTGGCAGAAAAAAAACTATTGAAACAGTCCCTGACATCAGCTGATGATCAGATGTTGAGTTTTCTGTTCATTTAGAGAACAAACCGTGTCGACATTTACTGCTTTTTCTGTCATGTACAGACACTAGTACCTTAAGTTAGATCTATAGAGAACATGTGATCAAAGGATCTGTATATTAATAACTCAATCCGTGCTACTTTGAAAATGTTTTTCTCGTGTTTGACCCTTCTATTTAATGTTAAAAACCTAATTGTTT
>NW_011360288.1:0-2987 GCF_000735185.1 Notothenia coriiceps | reverse complement strand
AGATCCATTTGTGGCGGACGATATTTAATTGTGGCAGCCAGCCACAAATAAATCAATGTATGGGAAACACTGTATGGTTGTAGTGTCAGGGGATGTGTCCCATTAGCATGTTGTGACCTTTAGTAGTTATGTCTGGTTGTACCAATACTGCTTTTGGTTTCAGGAAAGTTGTCCTTATTTTCTCTTTTGAATCGGCTGTTGAGCCCCTTAGTTTAATATTCAGTTGCCTCTCTTTCTTTTTTCGTTTTGCGCAACATAGCACCTTAACCTCAACATAATGGAGTTAAGGAAACTTAAAGAGCCGATTTAATCAGGACTCAGGAAAATACAATTCCATAACAAAATTGAAATTAAACAAAAAGGTTGTATCATTTAGATTGGCTGCTCGTGCTCAGTCTCTCCCTCAGGTCTATTCGACATGAACCAGAATGAGTGTGATTGTATTCAAATATTTAAATAAATATCTACGACTGTACATGTCACCATTCAAACATAAAAACAACTTAAGATATACCACACAAGGCTAAAATGTTGACTTTATTTGGTAATGTTACAACAGATGTTAACAAGTTTCATGTTGAAAGTGCAAAACATATAAGCATTTTAGAAAGTTATGGCATAATAACATGCACAATTCTTTGAAAGCGATCTTTGTTTGTCTGAATGGTGTAGGACAGCATTATTGCCTTTCCTTTCATAATGGTTCAGTGTATCCAATGCTAAAGGATCCTTATCATTTAGAAAACTCAAATAGATCCTATCATGGCAACTTAGTAACCTTCCTAAGCAAAAAAGACTATTGGACCACAAACATCCTCTCCCAAATGCCCTGTTCCCCATCATAAATCAGAGGCACACACCGTGATTTGGTGCTCTACTTGCATTTGTAAAATATCTTCATGTTTAGTCTGGGCTCCTCCGCAGCATTTCTGTGGCCAAGCAGCAGTAAGGGAAAGCATATTTGGAACGTCGGGAGAGGATATTGAAAACAGTCAATTACACTCTTGAGTTACTCTCTGCGAGGCTGTAGGAACATTGTTCGAGTCTGCAGGAGACGTACAGCTGCAGCCAATCAGAGCAACAGACTGCTGCTAGTGCTGGGCTCAGGAGATGCTTCCAGTGGCAACAGATTTACCAGATTTATTGTAAAACACTATTGAAAAAGGATCCCAGTAATATAACTTTATAGGAGAACCTCTATCTTAAATCCACGCTGGAAAATATGCAAATTCAAGGCCCTTTACTCGTGCTTATGTTGTGATACCATCACCTTTTTTATATCAAGAAGTTATCTATTGTTACACCCAGACATTCTTTTAGTTTGCGTTTTCAGCCACACCTTTAGCATGGCTCTATGGAACTGTTGATCAGTCCGATACTTTGGTCCACCTCCACCCTTAAATCTCTCAACAACCATGGTAGGTATTGCAGTTACATTTTGTACAGCGATTCATTGCCACCAAAGAAGAAATACCAACACAACCATTAACCGATGGCCGCTTTGTTTTCGATTGAATTTGCATTATACATATTTTGTGGATTGCCTTGAAAATTACAACAGATCTGACGTGAAGTTGCTTCAGTTGTGCTTATCATAAAAATCCATGAATGTAATTTACTTTATGTCCTGAAACCTATCACAAAAAACGATCCACGCTGAATCACACAACAGAAAATTAGCTTTGAGGTATCCTTTCTTACTTTGCACAACTGTGCAACAACAATACAACATTCCTTGGTTCTCATTTAATTTAACATTGCTGTTTCAAGATTCAGTCACCATGAAATACTGCCAGACACCACACAATAGTTACCTGACCAGCAAAGTGAGTCTAAATGGATGATTATGTGTTTATTTCCCTCTTGGCGCTCTCTCTTGCTCCACAGAAGGAGGAATGGTTTGGTTTTGGATCAGTTTTGCAACTCCTTTGCATGGACACAGCTGTATTTCACATCAGTGGCTGAAAACAGAGTTTCACCAGGGGTTTTATTCACGCTGTACAACACATTTACTCCCAATAAAAACGTATTGAGGTAACTTCTCTAGGATATTGACCATTTACTTCATCCTGGCTTTGTTTCTGAATGCTTTAAAAGCCAACGAGAGCAGATGCTTGGAAACCAAACCTGATGTTTTATGATGGATCGAACTTTTGAGTTATCAAAAGGTCAAAATTCCACTAGTCATAAGTAGCCTTTGTAAATAATGCCATGTGTCTGTGAGTCTGTAGCAGATTAGTCTGTATTGCTTCACAACATCTGTATTATAAATGAAAGAAATATGGATTTGTTGGAGTCATTTTAAAGGTCCAATGGTTCAAATGGTCCAAATATTATAACAGGTAGAAGAAGCAGCTGATTTTGACCTGAATACATCTTCACAAAGCAACAATTAAAGGAAGAAAGAAAATAAAGGATAACTGGTGTTCAAGAATGATCAGAGCAACAAATAAAATGCCACTTGTCAGCAGTAATGCGACCAAATCAGCTCACTAACTGTTGCATTCATAAGCAGTACTATATGCTATAAAGCTGCTGTGGACTGTCCCATTTCTCTAAGTTCCTCACACAAACTGTTTGGGTACCAGCTGACATTTCCTTTATTATGCTTAACTTGGTTAGACTGTAGCTGCCAAGATACTGAAAACCAATGCACATGCAGTGGCTAAAAGATAGGCTACAGCAGTGTTTCTTAAACTTTTTCTGTCAGGCCCCCCCTTTGGAGAAAAAAAAAGTCTGGGCACCCCCAACAAGTCAGGCTCAGTGGCGGCGCCAGAGATTTATTTTGGGGGTGCTGTGGGGTAGCTTGACGTTTCTAGAGGGTGCTCAAACATTTAGGGTTTCCCATTAATGTACCGGTCGCTACAGTGGAATTTTCTACTGCAACATTCTCCACGCATATACACAGTGTACCCGCGACTGTTACAATGAAGGCTCGATAATCAGCTCACGGCATATACAGGACTGTCTCAGAAAATTTGAATATT
>NW_011360287.1:2580-4405 GCF_000735185.1 Notothenia coriiceps | reverse complement strand
CCCCCCCCCCCCTCCCCAGAGTGTAAAGGCCGACAGGTAATACTGAATTTTTACGGAAATTGTACGTCAAAATGACGGGCAGTGGAAAAGTCTGGCGGACACCCAACTTTTTTTCATTGAAAAACCCAAAATTGTAGGATAGTTTGGACTTTATAACGTTTTTTGATTACATTTCTAGCGAGAAGTGTATATTTTACTTTCAAAATCTACGTCCAGTGGATCTTTAGTTTGATGGATGGTAAGGAGGTTATTTCCGTTTTCGGCGTATAAATAGTACCTACGGTGGTTGTTTTTGGAAAAGCACAGGCTCTCACAGACATATGTCATGTGACTCCATAATAAGCTATCTGAAGCTTTGAAACGGCCCAGACACTAAACAGATTTTATTATTTATTTAGAATATCTTACTAATGTCATGATCTTAGTTTTGGTTTCCTGTTTTATTTTTGAAAAGCCTTCCTTGTCTCTTGTTTTACTTCCTATCTTTGTTTTTCCCGCCTCAGTGATTGTCTCATGGTGTTCACCTGCTGTCCTTGAGTTTGTCCTGCCTTCTCCAGCTGTGTGTTGTCTTTGTGATTAGTTTTGTCAGCTCATGTCTTCTCGGTTTGTTCCTTGTTTTATTTTGCTACACCGTCCTTTCCTTGCCTCCTCCTCCTCCAGTTTTTTGTCCCAGCTTAAATTTAACAACGCTCACTTTTGTTTGTACTTTTATACCGGTCTACCCTCTTTAATTCTGCATTTTGGTCCGGATTTCCTTAACCCTGAGACGAGAGAAATGTATGTATTATACAGAGACATTCACATGGTAAAAAAAACCTTCACACTAACCAAATACCCCAAAAAACCACACGAATCTAAACATGTTTCATCAGTCTAAACATTGGGCAAAAAACTACACGATACGACAAACACAGACACGTGACAAAGGAGACAGAGACAGTTCAACTTAAACACATTTCGGATTTGAGTAACTTGTTTAGACGTCCCCAACAATTCAGTGTTGTCAAGCTTTTACACATAACAACTGCTTCCTTAAGCTCACTTTAAATAGAACAATCTAATCTACTAAAGGAGACAGTGACCTATAGGAACTTGTGTAACTCTCTTGATAATACACACACATTTCCCATAGTAGTGCATACAGTAGATGCATCTCTTGCTTACACTTTAAATTACAGTTGATTTTCCCATGTGGAAGAAATGCATGGGGTCTGTTTCCCACACTCCTCTCCACTTAGTGACTCGGAGACTCTGTGAATATTTATCATCTCATAACGATACCGTCATGACCAGAACAATGTGTGCCCTTTAGTCATAAATACCCTGATAGTGAAATGGTATGAAAATGTGAGTTGAAGCTAACAACACTTTGGCTACACTTTGAATACATGATTCATTTACAAAAACAGGGAGACTTTTCCTTCTTGATTTAAAGTATTTGAATTTGGTTTAACTTTTCATAAAGTCTTTCCTCACACACACAGACTTCCACCCTGCTTTCCCCAGCACTCTCTCTTCCTCTGTAGCTTTAAATGTGGCTATATCTTAGCCCTACTCCCCAGTGAGGAGAGTTTTGGGGAGTTTTTTACCTTAAAAGGCCATGTGGAGCGGAGCGCTGGTTTCCTGTGGGAGGGTTTTCTTCTCTATGACTCCGGAGCTGGAGGCCGGGCCCATCCTCATCCTCTCTCACCCCGAAGGCTTCAGTCACTCCCACTTACACAAACACACACACACACACACACACACACACACACACACACACACACACACACACACACACACACACACACACACACACACATAGACGACACACGAACGACACGAA
>NW_011360287.1:0-2519 GCF_000735185.1 Notothenia coriiceps | reverse complement strand
CCTGCTGGTAAAAGAAAGCCTTAGAGGAGCCACCAACTAATGTCAAACCTCCCACTTACACACACACACACACACACACACACACACACACACACACACACACACACACACACACACACACACACACACATCTGGCTCTAGCTGGATTGCACCACTTCTCTGGGAGTGTGTGTGTGTGTCTGTGTGTAATGCATGCTGACTGACCTCCTTACCTAACAGGAGGTGAACGCACGGTCACACAGTAAAAAATAATGAGAGGGACGGAGAGTAAAGACAGAAGAAGAAAAGACGAGCGTGAGGAATTACAATGTGGGAGGAGACGGGGAGGAAATGAGAGGCTTGACAAACAGGCAAGAAGTGTGGAAGCGTTGATAATGAAAGCAACTTTATGGGAATGCAGATCATCTGAGGTTGAAGCCCGTCCCGAACAGTGAGCCTTTCAGTCGGGCAGATAGTAAATGAGTAAGAGGGATGATGCCCTTATAAGGTTAGCGCTGAGGACTTATCAGCGCTGGTGAACCGTCGGCCAAGAATACAGCTGCTGGTGTGTCAGCATGAAGTCATAACTAACTGTACCCTGTCTGACTTATTCTATCCGTTTCCTTTTCACTATCACCATAAACCCAGCCTTATTTTTATTGGTGTTACGGTCATATCACTGTGTTTTTGTTTATGTCAGTGTGGCTCGATCTAGAAGTAAAGATATTCAGTGAAGCTCACTTGTTATTACTATTGCACACTGTACATTTCGAGCCATAATGTGGTATTTTCAGCATGTATATCTGTATCAACACCGATACACAACTATATAAATTGTAATATACACATGTTACATATCTCTGAGTGTTATTTTTATATGTTTTGCACATTTTTACTTTAACTTCTTGTTCTTTTATGAACATTTTCAATTAAATTGTTGTATTATATATTTGTATTGCACACTTTTACTTAGACTTCACATGTTTATATGCCATTTTTTTAACGTTATCTTATTTTACTCTATTTATTTTGTATTCCAATAGAGCAATACAATTCTTATTCTGAATCCTTATCTTTTGGATTCTTTAATAGTTTTTCATTGATTATACTGGTAAGTACTTAAAAAATACATTCAATAAGTCATTTTTTTACAAAGTATTTTGCTGTTAATGTACATTTTGAGCCACTAATTCCAAAATACTAATCACATCATGTGTCATCTGTTTTTCTGTCTCTGTCTGTTCCTCCTCGTCAGGTATTCGGTGTGTCATCAGAGAACGAGACTGGAATGTCCTCGCTTGTCTCTCAAAGAGGAAGCTGTTGCATAATCCCAGATAGTGGGTCATAGTATCAAAACACTTTCATTAATCTACACTACTGGGCTTATGTTACAAGACGAGACTCGCCCATCACAAGCAAACCCGTCCACAGCTTCCAGACTATCAACGTTGTCGGGTGTATTTGTGAGAGAAAGGATGTGTCGTGCAGCGGACTACGTCACCCTGCGTGATCTCACCACTTCACATGAGAGCAATCAGGATCCTGTTTATGCTCCGTTCTTTAATTCTCTCCATCCAAACCTGACCTGCAGGTTTCTGTCTCCAGGTGCATACCAATTCTCTTTCAGCACACTGATTTATTGTTCACTGGGTATTAACGTATTGAGCTGTGTAAGTATTTTCAAATGGTGCTGGGAATAATTCAAACCGACAGACTTCACCTTTTGTCTAAAATGTATTTGAAACAACAACACCTTCATCAGTGGGGATCCTTTTGATCAATTCACGCACAGTCGCATATTTTCTGACACTTTTATGCAAAGGCTGTGACAAAGAAAGGAATGCCAAACACAGTTTAAAGTAATAAATATGCACATTTATTAAGAAGTAATGAAACAAACCTTTAGTTTATTACATTTAGTAAATAGTAACTGATGTAAAAAGGTATGGGTGTGTCAAATTGTGCAACTAACAAAAAATGTGCACATCCCAACATGCAGATTTCTGATTATCAGTGGTGATTCAAATAAAGCTGCAAGACAAATATAAGCCAGTAAAACATGAAATACAGTACTTCCCTCTGAGATGTAATGGATTAGAAGTATATAGTAGCATAAAATCAAATACTTAAGTAAAGTACCTCAAAGTTGTCCTAAGTACAGAATAAAAATGCTTTCAAATGCTGCTGATTATTGTTGCTTGTTTTGTTACTTCTTTGTAAATCATTATGCATATTTGTCACTGTTAAACTCATTTGGTCTTCTATATTTATTGCAGCATTTAAACCAGGCTGTGGCAATAAGATATTGATAAGAAGTCCAACATCCGACATCACGCTGCAGCTGCATGTTAGTCAGCAAAGTGTCCTGACATGCAACCTCACGTCTGATTGGTTAGCAATGATAAAAACATCTGTGAAATGCCTGGTGAAGGAGGTGGATGTGTGTGTGTGTGTGTGTGTGTGTGTGTGTGTGTGTGTGTGTGTGTGTGTGTGTGTGTGTGTGTGTGTGTGTGTGTGTGTGTGTGTGTGTGTGTGTGTGT
>NW_011360286.1:0-3678 GCF_000735185.1 Notothenia coriiceps | reverse complement strand
GGTAGGTAGGTAGGTAGGTAGGTAGGTAGGTAGGTAGGTAAGCAGGTAGGCAGGTAAGTAGGTATATAGGTAGCTGTAGGGGCCGGGGTTCTGATGAGGTTTGTCTGGTCCACGTGAGGCTGGTGTTGCTTTGCGAGTTCGGGCTCCACAGGCCTCGGTCTCTGGACGAAGTAGACAGGAGTTGGCGGAAGAAGACACTCCGGATGTAGAGTGTCTCCGGTAGAGTTTTGGCGAAGAGGACGATGCGGTGGATCTGATTCTCCCGGGACTCCATCCAACGAGGTGGAGATGTGGTTCGATCTGTTGGAGACCAGAGAGGAGCTCAGGCCTCGAGTCGGACTCCTAACGCTAACCACACCCTCCGTCTGCAGAGCGACGCTCACCATCTTCGGCTTCTTGGTCGTCTGAGTGCCGGAACAAGCAACATCGACCTCCTGATACTGAACCTTCCTATCCGACCTCCAACCTGCCGTCATCTCCTTCATGTCGTCGCTGAGGTTCGAGCACCAGGGCGAGATGGAGGTCACGGACTCGGGGTTGTGCTTCAGCTGAGCCTGATGGACCTTCGTGCCGACGGCGGGCTGAAGTAGATGCGTTGAGTCGACTTTTCCGGGGCGGGTGGCTTCCCCCGCAGATATCTTCTCAGGCAAGTCTGGGAAGCTACGCGGCATGATGAGGTGATCCCAAGTCTTCACGGGGTTTTCACGGTCCAGCTGCTCGGCATCCGGACTCAGATAACACCAGTTCTTCTTCTTCTTGCAGCCGTGTGGAGAAAACGGACGCCTGAGTCTTTTAGAGATGCAGGTTCTGTGAAAAAAACACGAATGGATCAGAACTGGAGGACTTCAGGGACTAAAGAGATGTGAACGCTTGATCAACACTCACCTGTTAGCTTCATGGTGAGAGATGCCACCCTGAGGAAAGACAGAAAACATGTTAGACAGGTAGGTAGGTAGGTAGGTAGGTAGGTAGGTAGGTAGGTAGGTAGGTAGGTAGGTAGGTAGGTAGGTAAGTAGGTAGGTAGGTAGGTAGGTAGGTAGGTAGGTAAGGTAGGTAGGTAGGTAGGCAGGTTGGTAGGTAGGTAGGTAGGTAGGTAGGTAAGTAGGTATATAGGTAGGTAGGTAGGTAGGTATATAGGTAGGTAGGTAGGTAGGTAGGTAGGTAGGTAGGTAGGTAGGTAGGTAGGTAGGTAGGTAGGTAGGTAGGTAGGTAGGTAAGTAGGTAAGTAGGTGTTAGGTAGGTAGGTAGGTAGGTAGGTAGTTAGGTAGGTAGGTGGATAGGTAGGTAGGTGGATGGATAGGAATTGTATTGACAAGGCAATGTACGTAAGAGAAATTAAGACACAAGAAATAAACAGTCCAAAATATTTCTGAAATAGAAATAAAATAGCATTAAAANATTCAAACATGTTCATACAATACTGAATACATTTGAAGCCATTTTGACGTCTATTACCTATGTCAATAAGTTTCTGTTTCTGCAGTGTATTTGTCTTTTGTAGAGATTTTTCATTTATTCTTTACACATAAAATGTCGCCTAAAATCTCACCAAGGGCAGCAAATTGTCTAGAACCGGCCCTGGTACTAGGCCTCAAGAGCCTTTCTTCGCACGCGCACACACTAAAAAATTCCACGCGCTCCGCGCTCACATTATGCTGGGCCCACGTGCCTTAGCACCGCTGCTATGACTCCATCCTATAGGAGAAACACTGAACATTATGCACGTCGTACTGGATCGATGGAAGAACACGACGGTAGTAGTTATTTTTAAATGTATAAAATCTAATTTAAGACTTTTTTACGACTACATTTCATTGTAAACATCCTAAGACTTTACCCAGAAACCCAGAATTACATTGACGATTATTTTAGTTTTTTTTGGCTGGTCCGTATCATTAGAGTGCCAACTCTGATTTATTGGAGATTAATGAGAAACATTTTTAGATGGATGTTGATATCAAGGCTACACCCTGTAATATGCAAACTAAAAGATAAGCCGATCTACAGGGAAATAATCACGAAAACAACATTTAAACGGGAACGCCGGAAGTCCGGGAGATCTTCAGCAACCCGACCTCATAATCCAGAATGGGTGAAAGCTGCAGTTCAACTATTTATTAGTACTTCTGACTATTTTGTTTACAGTTATATCGGCCATTTCAACAGCTCTGTCCCACCATCTGTGGACATGTTCCTAAGGTGCGTTGTTATCCACTTATATTGCAAACATTTGTTCCGACTTGTTGTTCTTGAACGGGTTCATTTCCAGCTCTGATTGCAGACCTTTGATGGAGAAGCCACCCACCATTAGTACAGACTGAAGACTCCTGGCATATTAAATGTGCCTCAAGAAGGATTACAGTCAGTGGAATAAGGAGGGAAATCACACATCAAAGAAATAAATCCGGCCCTGATCTGATCGTGCTGTGCAAAGAAAGAAAAAGACTTGACAGTGCCGACATTTCAAATATGAGATGAAATTGACTTTTTTTGTCGTGCATTTGAACTTTTGCTTTTGCAGCTTGACACACTGCTCTCACTTCTCCTGCTCGGTGCGATGCAGAGAGTGTTTTCCTGCAGCGGATCTGATCACGCCTGTCCCGTTTGGCTTCCAGCCCCGACGAGAGATTAGCCTAAATACTCCGTCCTGAGTCTGTTTCGTGATGCCCGAGTGAGACGAGGCCAGGGAGACGGATCATCGTGAGAGCTCTACGGATCCCAGCAGGAGAAACACACTCCTGCCGAGTCGACAGTGTGTTTACCTCGGCTGCCCTGATGTGTGTCGCCTTCGCCTCGCCGTCCAGATCAATCAGCTCGTCCTGAAGCTCTGCAGCGAGGTCCTGAAGAAGGCCCTGCAGCACAGACCTGGTTCTGTCGGTACCCTGTAAAGAAAAACAGATATATTCAGAGACGATGTGCGGATTTAGAGGTCTCCTATTATACTGTTTGTCATCAATATATCACAGCTCTCAGATATATCCAGAGCCTGTCTCTGATTGGCTGAAACACCAAACAGATAATTGCAACATTACCCATAATCCCCTCTGTTTCAGCCCTGTTTCCAAAGTGCTGATTCTCTGTCTGTTACTTTAGATGAAGATAAGGAGCCCCTCCCCACGCCCCTCTGAGAGAGATTTGGTTACAAAGAACTGAATGGTGCTCTAGGAGGAGATTCAGGTGATAGGGGGTGGGGGTTACCTTGGTTGCTGATTGGCTAATGGTTACACAAGCCAAAATCGTTATGACATCATAAAGTGGCCAAAATCTGATCAGCTCATTTTCAGACAGGTTTTTATAGAAATGGATCAAAAAGAGAGAGAATCTTTGTTCCTGAAACTTTCAGAGTCTCTTTCCACAGAGGGGACACATGTTGATGTAGAAGAGACATGAAGAAGAGGGGACACATGTTGATGTAGAAGAGACATGAAGAAGAGGGGATACATGTTGATGTAGAAGAGACATGAAGAAGAGGGGATACATGTTGATGTAGAAGAGACATGAAGAAGAGGGGACACATGTTGATGTAGAAGAGACATGAAGAAGAGGGGACACATGTTGATGTAGAAGAGACATGAAGAAGAGGGGACACATGTTGATGTAGAAGAGACATGAAGAAGAGGGGACACATGGTGATGTAGAAGAGACATGAAGAAGAGGGGACACATGTTGATGTAGAAG
>NW_011360285.1:0-1806 GCF_000735185.1 Notothenia coriiceps | reverse complement strand
AGCAAACACATCAAAAAGATATGCTAGGGGGAAATTGTAATTATTCACTTTCTACCAATAACATTGATTTTGATGCATTGAACCGAAAATTGCAGCGCTCCATATACAGCTGCATTCCCCATTTGAAAACCATGAAATAGCATGTGTTAGTCACAGAGGGCAAACAAAATAGTAAAAAGTACAATTTTGAAGCCAGAGCTCTAGATGAAGAGCCTGATATATAATAAAGCGTACATTCTGCTGATGGCTATGGGAACAAAATGGTGGGTTTAATAGGTTTCAATAGGAAATTATTTTTTGTTAAAGGTCTTACTCGTTATTATGGATACACAGTTCATTATAGTCTTATTATGGAAGGTTGGAAGGTGAGATTGAACAAACAAAATTAGATTGAAATGTGCTTTCTTATCCCAATAGAGGTTGTTTTGACCGTCGCCTTTCCAAATCTACAAAATGGAGGTGGCCAGTCCAAAAATAGAATTACCCATAGTCATACTATACTATAAACAAGGATTAGAATGAACACATAAATAGACTGGAAATAAACACATCATAAATCCAGTCCAGGAAAGAATAAGTACAAAAAAAAAGTGTCAGAAGCAAAAGCAGATTGAAGTTGAGATATATAAATGCAGGACAGGAGTGATGGACTAAAAAGGGGAAAGGGTTAGGAAAGCAAACAGGAAACCGAAGGAAAAGGCAGATATATGCCTGTAAAATAGCCTTCTGAAGTGGTTTCTACCTGCAGTGATTTCCAATGACGCCTTGGAAAGTATAACAAAATGTCAGTCACCTGGGAGCATATAAGTACAAACGTTCATTTTTTCTGTCCCCTCCTAAAGAGACCCCTTTCAATCATGTCATGTTATTGTAAAGTAGTTGAAGAGCTCTAATCGAACATTTCACTTTTTGCGTAGAGCAGGGAACTTAATCATTTAGTGGCTCTAAAGGTCTTTTATTAATGTAGGTCTTGAATCCACAAATCCTGTCCATCTAGTACCCCCAGATTCTGTAAAGTGGCTTGGGATGCTCTGGATCGGCGTATACGACAGTGTGTTCCGGTTCCTGCCAATATCCAGCAACTTCGCACAGCCATTGAAGAGGAGTGGACCAACATTCCACAGGCCACAATCAACAACCTGATCAACTCCATGCGAAGGAGATGTGTTGCACTGCGTGAGGCAAATGGTGGTCACACCAGATACTGACTGGTTTTCTGACCCCCCCAGACCCTGAGGCTGTGCGAAGTTGCTGGATATTGGCAGGAACTGGAACACGCTGTCGTATACGCCGATCCAGAGCATCCCAAACATGCTCAATGGGTGACATGTTAGGATTAGGGTTAGGGTTTAACCCTAGGGTTTTCGGACCCCCCCCAGACCCCCCCAATAAAGCAAAACTGCACGTTTCAGAGTGGCCTTTTATTGTGGCCAGCCTAAGGCACACCTGTGCAATAATCATGCTGTCTAATCAGCATCTTGATATTCCACACCTGTGAGGTGGGATGGATTATCTCGGCAAAAGAGAAGTGCTCACTATCACAGATTTTTTCAGATTTGTGAACAATATTTGAGAGAAATGGTTATTTTGTGTATATAAAAAATGTTTTAGATCTTTGAGTTCATCTCATGAAAAATGGGAGCAAAAACAAAAGTGTTGCATTTATATTTTTGTTCAGTGCATGACGCATCTATGACGCGCCGCAGCGATAGACTAGAGCAGAAAATAAATCACATAACGTTAGCATTTCGAAAATGTTAGCGTGGCTTAATAATAGTGCGAAAAGACAGCGGTTGTCGCCGGACA
>NW_011360284.1:0-3856 GCF_000735185.1 Notothenia coriiceps | reverse complement strand
TTAACAATTAAACACATGTGTGCATTCTTTATAAATGCAAACCGAGTCAAGCCGACTCCGGAGGTGGCGGTATGCACCTTAAAGTTGTTTGCAATCCGCCAAAAAACCGAGAGAAGAAGAAGAAGAAGGCGAAGCAGCAGAAGAAGAAGAAGAAGAAGAAGAAGCCGACTCGGAGCTGTCCGACTTCAGGCGAGCTTTTTGAGACCTCCCCCGGCTGCGATCGGCTATTCTCGTCTACTTTCGAGGCGAGCCGCAACGCGTCTCAAACAAGCCTATTGTCTGTGATAGGCTACGGGGCGGGACATATCTAAGTAGTTGACCAATCCCAACAGAGCCGGCCAGCTCACCAATAAGAGCAGACTGGGCTCTGGTTTCAGACAGAGGGTGAAAAGAGGTGCTGCAGCACAGGCAGTATGAGAGAAATAAAGAGCTTTTTGAACATTAAAACATCAGAGAAGGGGCACAAAATACAAATATTAACCTGAAGATTAGCAATATTTCCTCTATAAGATTCGTTTTTTCACGTATGAGATTTAATTAAGGCTTCCTACGGAGCCACATAAGTCCTGCAAGGTGATATTTATTATTTTGTGTGCAGAAATTATTATCTTTGTTCCCAAGAGATAATACTTTGTTCATTAAACATAACATGCACTTAAATTAAATTAATAATGATTGGGGAATTTTTTTTTGTTACTGCCCCTATCCACAGCAGTACATTTCTTCCATGCCATTTTTCCTCTCTGCTTCTCTCAACTGGGAGCATGTCCAAAGCATCTACTTTAGGTAAAACATTGACTATAAAGGTACCTCACACAACCCGCTTTAAAACGTCCAACATATCCCTTTAAGTCGAGGATTTGTCACAATCTAATTTTAGAAGGCTGGCCTGGCACCTATAACCTACTTCATGGAAGGGCTGCTTGACAGTGCTGCTACTGCAGGGCAGGGAATCTTTCAATCCTCGGACACAATAGAGTGCTGCAGGACTGAGTGGTAAAACCAGGACACGAGTCAGCACTTCTGCACTTCCGGTTCCCGAATTTTAAAGTCAATAGGTTTCGTGAATGGGTTTTCAGTTAGGGGCTGAAATGAAGCTCAATGTTAGTTCAAACAGAAAGAAAAGCTCAATGTTTATTCATTGTTTTTCTCTTACTCCCCCAGCTGCCACAATCTCCAACAGTCATTGTGCTGCTGTCAAACTTTAAACCTGTTTTCCTCTCTGCTGCTGTCAGCTGCCTTTTCAGGCGTTATCACTTTCCTTTCCACCCCATCAACATCACAACCAGTGTCTAGACCCCAGGGTGGTCCATCCCTTTCTACCTACAGCTGCATCTCCCCCTGAAGATAAGTGATATCATTATGGAGTGGCTGAAAAGGATACACATTTCTATCATCTTGTGTCAAAACATTTCCTTTAATCAAAACGAGTAAATCCCTCCTGAATGAAAGCAGGTCTGTGGTTAATAAAAGCTTAAGAGATGTTCATGTTTTTTTCCAAGCTAGAAAATATATCAGTTAATACCAAAATCCCATATTTCTAAAGCATCTATGTGTCTTTATAGACACATTTGTTAACATGTGGCTAACTGAGACTTGTAAACATCAGAAGAATTGTCTGTCTTTGGATTATGGGTGGTGCTTTGAAGTCATGCAATGATGTATTTCATTTGTAGCCTAAAGTTTTTTAGTGTTTGCATTCACAGATTGAATCCCTTGTTAACATACGCGACTTTATAAAATATGTTGTTAACATTTCATGGTTCAACTTCTATTCTTTTTAATAATTTTTTATAATTGTAACATTTGCTATAATTATTATTATTATTATAGGTTTGAAAAAACAAAACATTGTGAAAGAGTCACATTGTGCTTTGGGTATTTTTGTCAGCTTTATCCCTTTTTCCCCTATTTTTATAATAAGAACAATTCATTGATGAATGGAGGAAATTATCAGTGGATTATTTAATAGCCTATAAACTCCACCTAAACCAAAATCCTGCGTTAACATACATGCATGAGTAATAATAATCTAGAAATATAATATATTATAGAATAACAGTCACAGGGGACATTTCTTTTTGCAGTTCTCAATGAGGCTAGGTCTGTTTCTTAGCAGATTTGATATTTCTGGTTTTCAGTTCAGTTCATGAACCCTGCTATCTGTAACTGGAGCAGAAACAAGGAATTTACATCAGTCTCCTTCTTCTTTTCAGAATCCAATTTAAGATCCTTTTTCACTCGGAAATCTTTTTCTTTGCATTGAAATTGATCCGCCGCTGAAATACATCTCAGATCTCGGGCTTATTTCCGTACCGACAGCTCGGAATAATAAGGGGAGCTGACTTTTGCTCTCGGGCACTTGAACTCTGCAGTAATCTCCCTCTGGATCAGAAGACAGCAGCATCCACTCAGCCTTTAAGTGCCCACTCTGTTCTCACCGTGCTCCCCTATCTTCCTCCAAAGCCACTTAGTATTGTCCGTATATAACTTACACTACTAGTACAACTACTACTAGTCCCCTTTACTTTACTGAGATCAGCACTGACACCTTGTTGGTCTGGGGATACAACAACTGTGACTTATTTTTATTGTTTCTTTTCATTAGTAAAATATAGGACTTGCTCTTCTTCTATTCCATAGAATCATTCAAATAAAAAAATACTGTAGAATGCAGAATATCCAACAAACATGTTTCTATCTGTCAATGTGTATGCAAGTGTTATAATTGTAGTTCTAGTTGTTGTGTAAATAAGATTCAGATTCATATTCTGAAACAAATCCCCGGGGGATCATTTCTCCCATGCGGCTTCACTGCCAGCGGCTTGGTGCATGCTCTGTTTTCCCACACTCGGGGCACTTGACATTGTGAGCCATGCAGATTTGAAAGACCAGTTTACAACTATAAATAGCCTATAAATAACAGCAGGAACCGTGATGGTTTATGTCATACATAAATCCAGAATTATTATTTTTTTCTAAAAAAGTCAGTACCAATAAAACCACACTTTTTTATTGCTGGAGGCAGTTGGCGCTTTACCCAACTTGCACCCATATTACTCTTGAAGTATTCCCTGCAGATGGTTATTCTGTAAGCCTTCCATTTGCTGCGTACATTTTGGCAGCCATTCTCCTCCATTTACGCAATCTCTGCTATCTAATTTGCACTGTTTAGCTCTGCCCACAATCATCTTGATTGGTTCAAATAAAAACAAAGAGCCGAGGTGAGTTTCTCCACTATGCCAGAGTGATAATATGTGGAGCCAGCTAAGACAAAGTGCTCTGGACATGGGTCAAGTTATGCAAGACTATTATTAAAAGGAGTAGTAGTGATTTGAAAATACTCTGGTTGGTTCTTAAAGCTCCTAATGGTCTTGGTCCTAGCATTCAACACATTGCTTTCAACCTATGACCTACAGATGTAGCACTTCATTTCAGACTCCAGTTTACAGCTTCCTGCCTACGACCTGCCTAAAACCAGTATAGAGGAATGTTAAGCCCTCCCACTATTTTCCAAGAGGGCGTTGCCAGATTTTCAATTTCAGGTTTTAACCAGGAGATGGCGCTTCATTCACAAATACAGAAATGATGTTGCCTTTCGTAGTTGACAGAAACTGCTTTGAAGAGCATTTGAAAATATAGTCTTTATATATTAAATAATCATAATAATAATGTAAATGTTTACATTACATTAAACCATGCATTCTGTAATGTCAGCATTTCATTTAGAAGAAAAGTAGTGATATTTGATATTTATACTCTATTCCAACAGATTAAACCATTTTCCCACTGTAGGCCGATGCATGAAATTCTTACATTTTTGCCAGTTATATTATGGAGCCGCTGTAAAAAAGGA
>NW_011360283.1:0-12807 GCF_000735185.1 Notothenia coriiceps | reverse complement strand
TAGGTCCCCCCCACTTAAATCATGTTCACATGGATACTAAGTACATTTGCACACATCTTGTGTTCATATCTTTCTGTTTTGGTGGTCATGCCACACCGTGCACATGCATGCATGCGCGAGTCATGGTAAGATATCTGGATTAAGAGGTTGCGTTTTCTTTGCACAGCATGAAAGAAAGGCCAAATGAATTGTCTGTGATTTTAGTTTTTTTAAGCAGAGGTTGAGTTCAATAATTTGTAGGGACCTCGGAGGATGTTGTAAAAATTGAAAGGAAAAAGGTTCCCCGCCCCTGCTGTAAATAATAATAAAAACCCTTGATTTATAACTTAAAATATCTGTCTCCTATTGATCTGAGTATATTATAAAGAATAGCCAGTTAATTGAAGCATTATAGCACAGGCCTTTGTCAGATGGTATATTATGCTGTTTCTTTCTGCTTCGAATAGTTCTCTCTTTTTTCACCATACCTGTGTTTGCATCACTGTGTATTGTACTGCAGTACAGCTGTACACAACTGACACTTCACTGTCTTCGTTGAAGTACTGCCATACATAAGAATGTCGGACGTGTTTTGGAGCATTTTGCAGCACCTCGTTTACCTCAATTTTTTTCACGACTAGTTGACTAGGGCCTACAGCGCCGACTAGTGGTAAAGGTAGTCGATTAGTTGGTGAAACCCCGTGTGTGTGTGTGTGTGTGTGTGTGTGTGTGTGTGTGTGTGTGTGTGTGTGTGTGTGTGTGTGTGTGTGTGTGTGTGTGTGTGTGTGTGTGTGTGTGTGTTCGAAAATACTAAAAATAATCTTAGATGCACTTTTGCAGTCTTTTTGCGTATTACAAACGGAGTTGGCTTAGATGTGTGCTGTTAATGACCCTACTTCACTGTGAACGCACCACTCCTCACCTATGGTTGCTGCTCGAGTTTGACCTCTTCCCCTCTCCGCAGGTCTTTGATGTAGTCGAGCCTTGCAGTTGAGATGAGTGATCAGAAAAATGGCGGTGACCACGAGGATGACTTAGACGAGCTGTCTGCCAGTGATGAATCTGAGCCTGAAGGTGGACTCAGCAGTGCTCCGTTTGACCCCGAGCTGGACGACGACGATGATGAAGATGGGGGGGAGGTTGTGCTCTCTGCTCCTCCTGCTGGACGCTTCGTTCAGAGTCCATTCAGTCTGAGAGGAGGGGGCTCAGCGTTCTCAAACCGCAGCCACAGCATCTTTGAATGTCTGGACAGTGTGGCCCGCCTCGCCTCCTCCTCCGCCTCTTCCTCCTCTCAGAACCACCGCCCCGTTTCAGACGGAGTGTTCGCCCGTCCTCTGCCTCCACCTCCCAGCAGGAAGACGAGCCAGCCTGCGCCCAGCTCCCCCACACCAGCGAAGAAGAGAGGAGTCCCCGACTACCTGGTGCACCCTGAGCGCTGGACCCGCTACAGCCTGGAGGATGTGACGGAGACCAGCGAGCAGGGCAACACCAGGGCCGCCCACAACTTCCTGTCCAGCCTGCAGCAGAGCAAGGAGCCGCAGGAGAGTGCTGGGGACTCAAACCTCCAACACAAGATGATCTTCTCCAGACCCAGCGGGCTAAAGGAACAACCTGCAGATCCACCCACAGCTGCTACAGGCAGAGATAAGGAGGCCCGCCTCCGGCTCCTGGAGGAAGAGGAGGAGGAGTGCAGGAAGAAGGACACACGCCTCAGTCATCTGGAGGAAGAGGATGACGTAGAAGAGAAAGAAATGGCTGAAGCAAGGAGAACCGAGCAGAGGGGAGGAAATGCTGAGGAAAAAGACACAAGGGCAGCTGTGGGGGGGGCAGAGGAGAAGAAGAAGGTTCAGAAAGGTGTGCAGGAAGGGGAGGACATCCCCTCCTTCAGGAAGACCAAGCGTAAGAACTACAGGACGAGCGCAGGACAGGAAGACAACTGACTCTGTTCATGGTTCATTTCAATGTGCTGCCCTTACTGTTCTCAGACCAGCTTCAGCCAACGCTGAGCTCTGGAGTGAACTATCTGTTTCCATGTCATCAGGCCTAGCTTACCACTCAGTAAAGTAGGCTAGTTTTACACCCATGGCTGAGGAGTGTTTCTTTCATTTACTGGCTTCATGTTGTTGTGTTCCAATGTAAAGTGTTGTCTGTTCAAGAGTCAGACGTGGTGTTAGTATCAGCTCAATGAGCCACAGCGGAGCGCTAACAGTGAGACGCTGCCTCTGTCTGACATCAAAATGCCATTGTGACTGTATCATATTAACTGTTATATGTGCTGAAAATAAAAGACTGATGACAAAAAGTATTTTAAAACAAGCATGGAGAGGGGCTGGGTTTAAACTGAGGGCTGAACCTGGGAGGGAATTAGATTCAGTGTTGTTTTAAAATGTCTTGTTGCATGTTCTGCATTTTAGAATAGTCTTAAATAAAAAAATATTAATTTGTATATATTTTCTGTCATCCTTTCCTGTTTTGACAAAAAAAAAATTGCTTATTGACAATGAGAGAACAAATATGTTTATTCCCAAATTCAGTGATGAAATATTGAATGACCATGTCTCTAGAATTTGTTTCGATCCTGCGGGTGGATGACACTGTCACTGAGGTTTCTTTAGATAAGCAGATCAAGTACATCCAGTCAGCATTGTGACGTCCTTTATCTCCGCCAGAGTCCACAGACTATCACAAGTCTTGGGTGAGAATACCAAACATTGACAAAATATGGATAGTGAACATATATATTTTAATGCTGTCAAAATTATCGCGTTAACGGCGGTAATTAATTTTTGGAATTAATTGCGTTAAAATATTTAACGCATTTAACCTATGTGCAGAATGGCCCGCCCCATACATCCCACCAGTGGCAACGCTGGGATAGGCTACAGCCATACCAAGAAATGGCTTAGCCCCACCATGAAAAATGATGTTAAAGTAAGCAAAATAAAGTCCGCCAACTCGCGCCGAGTAAATTGCAGAGACAGCAATTAGTAAGATTGATTTCAGTAGCCACTTGTCTGGAAATACCGAAGACTAGAAACGGTTTTGAAAACTTGTGTCACGTAGTGATCGTCTTCTCAATAGAACATCTTTGATAATGTCTTCTTGCCAATCAGAATCAAGATAACGGCGTGGTGTTGTTGCAGGAAGTCCCGACGGAGAATACTTTTGCTGCTTTTGCTGTAGTGCTTCTCTAAATACATCGATACGACATTACGTGTTGATAGAAATCAACACGTAATGAAATAAGACCCCACGGTTTGATGATTGGTGTGTGGGCTGTTGTGGATATTTTAAACTCGTCAATACTGTAAAGATGTACAATGAGAGTAATCAATAATAAACTGGTGAAAGCAGGCAGCGTTGTCTTCTGGTTATTTATTTGAAGCTTCAAAGGTACATGTCTCACAGAGTACAGAGTAGTCTGCAGGAGTGTGTGCAATAGTCACAAAATAGCAAAGCTTATATACAAGATAGGGCGGGCAGACAAAGTTTTGTGTAGCATGGCGGAACGCCTCAGAAATCCACTTTCACACGGTCTCATATCGCTATTTGGACACCTGTGTCCTTGAGCCATAGAAAGTACAACAGTCATCAAAATATGGAAGTTCAAACTTAGTGTGAAAAGGAGTAGTTTCAACATAGTCTGCCAAATCAGACCTGTGGCCTTGAAGCGCTTGAGAATAATAAACCTCATTAGAGTATGCAGAGGAAACAGCAAATATGAAGAAATGGTACAGTAGGGTTAGACAATGCTTTCAGAAGCATTTGGTTTTAGCATATAAGGTAACACAAGAAATTGCCACTACAGGGGCCACCAGAGGAACAGGACAAGGGGTTGGCAGGACCCCCGCCACAATGTTATAATAAACATACATACTGTATCATCTTTCCATTCCCACAACAATATACATAAAGAAATGGCATATTTTGGAAATAGTTCGAATGGTGATTAATCATGATTAATTATTTTTTAAGCTGTGATTAATCTGATTAACATTTTTAATCGTTTGACAGCCCTAATATATTTATTATGTAGGTGTAAAATGTATCTGAGGGACACGGAAAGTTCCGTTTGTGTTACCTTTTCTAAAGACTACGCAGATAACAAATGTTGCATAGCACTTTAATATGTTATATTTTTATACTGAGGTTTATTAACATGCTTCGTCCCTATCACATAAATGAATTAGCAGCCTGGGTGTTTGACACAGAGTACACAGTGTTGATGTTAAAGCTCCGAAACATGTGTTAGGATATAAAACAAAACATGATTGCTAATGGCAGGCAGTGATTGGTCAGGGTGAGCAGTTTATTACTTTTGTTCTCTAAATGTCTAGCGGTTGAAGCTAACGCTGCACCAAATGATTCTGTTCATTTCATAAATAGAAGGTGGGCAGAGCTCTGAGACTCATCCGGCTGTTTGAAGTAAGGGGGGGTCACTCAGTGTTATATCTGGGGACGATTTGATGCTAACAGACCTTTCAAGGGTCTTTTTTTAAAACACAGATAAGAGAATTGGCAAGTGGCTGGAGAGGAGCAGTCAAAACAAGCCTCGGTTCAGAAGTCCTCACCAGACTGTCTACAAATTCAAATTGTTTCTAAATCAGATTTCTTAATGAGTTTGCTGTGTATCCTGACACCAACATCATGCTGTCTTTAACAGCGTTCTGTATGTGCTATCCAGAATCGGAGGAGAACTTGCTCTCCTGTACCAGTCGTCATTTAAAACATGCCTCTCCATTAAAGGAAAAGCCCATGTGCTTTCAGAGGACAGCCTTGTTAAGAGCGCTCTATCAGCTGGCACTATCAGCAGGTCCTCCAGCAGAGGAAGGCTGATGTCTAACGGTTTTAAAATGGATCCTAAAGACAAGAGGGAACTGAGCGTGCCAAGTGACTCATGTCAAGTGGACATCCTTATCTGTGAAAGATGGGGTGGCTCCCTCTTGCCATGGCTCTACGGCTCTCAAGGCAGCCAGGCAGTGCTGGAGGACATTCAGACGGAAAGCAGGGTAACACAAGGGCCTCAGATATTAGAATCATTTAAGGCTAAGACATCAGAAGTAAGACGAAAGGGTAGGACAGAAGGCAGTGTAGATCATGAGTGTATCCCGGATCAGGTTTACTGCAAGGTGGATTAAGTTCTGAGTCCAACAGGGTAGAGGTTCAGGAGGAGCAGAGGTGGATCGGTCCCATCAAACGGCTCCTTTCAGGCCACCATGACGGAGTGGACCCTGCTCAAACGTCTCCTGGATGCCGTCCACCAGCACTCCACCATGATTGGTCGCCTGTGGCTCACGGTCATGGTCATCTTCCGTCTTCTCATTGTTGCCGTGGCGACTGAGGACGTGTACACTGACGAGCAGGAGATGTTCGTGTGCAACACGCTGCAGCCGGGCTGCTCCACCGTCTGCTACGACGCCTTCGCCCCCATCTCACAACCACGCTTCTGGGTCTTCCACATCATCACTGTGTCCACGCCATCCCTCTGCTTCATCATCTACACCTGGCACAACCTGTCCAAGTTGCCCCACGCCAGCCAGAGGCAGGGGCCTGCACAAGCCGGGGTCCCAGGGCAGGGGGGCCCGGACTTAGGGTGCCGTGGCGGACAGGAAGTGTACGACCGGAGCTGCGACTCCGACAGCTGCTCCATCCGCTCTCATAAGCATCTGGGTCACAGCCTGGCAGATGGGCTGGAGGGCATCAACGTCCAGAGCCTTCAAAGGGGGGGCCCAATCAACAGGGGACCCTTGAGCCATGCCCAAGCTTGCGCCCTCAGAGAGGGGGGTGGGGAGGCACAAGTGGTCTCTGGAGGAGTTCTGTCCAAATGTTACATCTTCCACGTGTGTTTGCGGGCTCTCCTGGAGGTGGGCTTCGTCCTGGCCCAGTGGAAGCTGTTTGGCTTCCAGGTGCCTGTCCACTTCCTGTGTACATCCCCCCCCTGCAGCCAGGCGGTGGACTGCTACGTGTCCAGGCCCACAGAGAAGACCATCTTCTTGCTCTTTATGTTTTGTGTGGGAGTTTTCTGTATAATTCTCAACGTGTTAGAGCTCAACCACCTGGGCTGGAAAAAGATCAGGCAGGCCGTGAAGCTGAGGGAGAGGGGGTCCTGGGGGGTCTGTCCCGGTATGAAGAGAGGCTATGAAACGTTCCCTCCTGACAGCCCCTTTCTCACACCTTCTTTAGGCTTCAGAGACGTGACCAGCACCGCCTCTCTGCCCACTTTGGACTTGGTGGTGGGTCACCAGCCTGACTGGACCTGTGCTGTGAACTGTGGCAGGATGAGGGAGGCTGAGGGGGTCAGAGAGACCAGACCGGAACCCCCAAAGAGACAGGATTCTAAGAGAGGGGGGAGGAAGCCACTGAAGAGCAAGAGGGTGATCAGAGAGTCCAAACAGATGAGTGCCGAGGTCTGGATCTGATGGCCTTCACTTCTTTTACAGAGGATCTCACTTTGGAATTTAGAGAACCGAACAAAATGTAAAAGTTTAAAGGATTGGTTCACCTGAAAAACAAAGAAACACATTTCTTTAATTACTTTTTGTTAAAGTAGCTATACAAAATGAAAGTTGTGATGTTCACAGTATAGAGATGTGGTATATTTCAGTTAGGGTTAGGGTTAGGGTTTTAACACTTTTATAAAGGCTTTTTCTTTAACACAAAGATGTTCAAATAAAAACCTTCCTAGTCTATATTTTCTAGAACCAGCACATTGCTTTCGAGAATAAATATGGTTCTGGTGGATTATTAGAAATACATTTTTGGATGCCCACAAAAAACATGAACCAACATTGCTAGGTAACGGATAACATAAACGGAGTGGCTAGACTTCTGAGGTCAGATACAGTGTTATCAGGCCCTGCAGTATATCCACCTTCATGGAGATAATAGGGTTCATGTTTGGTTACAACTGTTCAAGAGAAGTGTGTTAGTTCAATTCTATTGTGATTGTTGAGTCTGGACTATGCCATTAGACTATTACAGTTTTCTAATGTGTTGTCCAGTCTGTGTATATCAGTGAGGTTGACTGGGTCGTCCAATGGCCTGCTGGTTAAGACGCGTACTGTATAACTGCAGGCCGGGGACCCTGTTGAATGTCATACATCTCTCTATCTTTCGGTTCCTGTCTGTAACTCTACTAATACTTTAAAAGTAGGCAAAAATAACAAAAAATTATATGGAGAAGCAGCTCCCAGTATATTGCAACATAATTCTCCAGAACCAGCAGCTTCAGCATCAGCTGAATCAACACCTCTGTGAATCATTTCCAGCAAAAACTGAACATTAGTCTCTTCATGACGTAAAGTTGATTGCAGTTATCTGTTTTTAGCTGCTCCTAGTGTACCAAATATATGCTAACCTGAGTGTATACAGTATATGTATGTATACGAATAAATCAATATGATGACTTTATGAAGCTGGATTTGTGCCCTGACCTGAACAGTTGACAAAGTTAGGAGCTTGCTCTTGTCTCAGATTGTGGCTGTAACATTAACGTTAAAGGGGGACAATGTTTCGGTCCTACAGTGTGCTTAACAAGAAAAACAAAAGCAAAGCACACGTGAGTAAGGATCAATATTTGCTTGACATTTATTTTTGCAATATATTTATTTATATATTAATTTACAACATCTAAAAAGCACCTTTTGCATGAATGATGCTACTGAAAAAAGACACAGACAAACTCAGACTGCCCAGCCTTTGCCTGGGAGCGCGTTGTCAAATGAATACAGCGAAGTTACAGAGCTACAGTGTTGACAGACAAATATTGTTTGAGTGTTTCAAAAGACTGCATGCCGGATTCAACCTGCTGATGGTATACATTGCATATGACATCACGTGCTAAGAGCTTTCCAGTATCCAAATCAATAATTACAATATTTAGGAAAACAGAATCATGTATGAAACATGTTGGCAATTGGCTAAATTCACAAACAATAAATAATGTAGATAAAGGATTTATTCCATCGAGAACCTCTTTAGACAAATCCCCAATACATACACATCCTTTGGAGGGGGAAAAAAAGTTGTTTGATGAATTGCCGGTATGCAATAGTGGTGAGACACTGTGTTTGAGCACGGAACATAATGAACATTTCCATAGCACTCGTTCATCACTACAACATCTGATTCCTGCCATACACACCACTCTGCTCTTTTGTTTTTGTAGTAAACAAGCTGTGTTATTTACTTTAACCCTAATCACCTCTGCTTTTACTTTGGATGATCACAAGCTATGATTACATTATTGCAAAATGTTTCAAAACTTATCAGAAGCAGATATTGTAAAAACAATCACTTCTCACTGTAGGTTTTTTGTTCTGACTACTAGGTAATTATTTGAACGTTAATCAGAGCAAAATTCTTAAGGGTTGCATTTGTGAGGAAACATTCTTTGTTGTTGCTGAACTAAAGTTGATGATATGACAAAAAAAGGCCTCAGATGTAACATTGAGATCATCTGCATCCCCACATATCTGATTTCAGATGCGATGAAAACAATAAAAAATCTACATTACAATGATTGAGATGGATACATTATAGTATAGTCCAAAAAGAATATCTTTGGTTATATAAATCTGATAATCTACCACTAGGACTTGGATATATCTGATATGGAAACTATTCTTATACACAAAGTGTAACACTAAGGAAAATAAAAAACAAAATATTAACATATGTCCATAAACATGTGTGGCAGGTAAATTCTAAAGCTTCAGTGCAATTCAGACAACTTTTCCTACAGCGTTTCAGTGAGAGAAGGCAGCCCCCCTACCTGACACAGAGTGGGCCTTACGGTCCTTGCATTGTGTCACAGTAAATCAGAGCATGTAAACAGAGAGAGGTACATTCAGACAGAATCTAGGTCAGAGCACAGCAGGCAGACAACAGCAGTCAGTTTGGGGACAGAAAAGACTGCACTGAACACAGGCTCTACCTGATATTATAAATCAGATATCCAACATGGCAAGAAACATGAACCGTCACACAATCAGGAAGGGTGTAAACACATAATCCAGATTATCTAAACAACTTTTGTTACGTCAAACTGAACCGTTGCTAATGATCCTTGACTCTACAAAAAACTGTGTAAGGTGGGTCTCAATTATATCAGAACATGTGTCTGTAAACCATAAACTGTGAAGGAAGAACAATCACCTTCGCCTTCATTTCTCTATTTTTAAATATGAGGCTAACCTATTGGCTTGATTAAGGCAGCATTTGTTCATTCAGTTGTTCATTCAGACACTCGGGGGCAGAACTCTCCAACCTGCTGTTGGCAACATAACACACACATTTAGATTGTGCTTTTATCCAAAGCAACCTACATACACTTTAATAGCGTTATTAAAGTGTATGTAGGATAAGTGGCAATCTGGTGACGAAGTCCACCGGACCAGGGACAGCTGTGGATCGGCAGTGGCTTGAGCAGACCCCTCGTGGGCCTGGAAGAGGTTTCATTCCCTGCACAGATGGAGCAGGCGGCCATATACTCTTTGACATCACGTTTACATAGCTGGCCACTAGAACCCTTGTTTGATGAAGTACATGGTTCTTTTAACCCCTGGATGGCAGGTGAGCAGCGAGGGGTGTGAGCCCAATGAATGACCTGAGGACGCACAGATACAGGAACAAACAGCCTATATTTGGGGGGCAACCGCTTGGTACCGGGCTCTCACGTTAGCTCGTTTCCCCTCTGTTTCTATTGGCCAGGTTACCGCTCCCACCACACAGTTCAGCAGAAGGATGGGTTCTGGTTTCTTGGCCAAGAGTTCAGGATCAAAAACACGAGAAAGTGCGTCTGGCGTCAATGTGTGGATAATGTCTTATCAACAATTGGAAGCCTAAAACGAGAGGGTGTTGGCAGAGTTAAATACATGAAATGTCATTCATTCTGTGTGGTTGTGATTTATGATAACCTGGACAGGCTGTGTGGTGAGTGACCTGAAACAATAATCTGGGGTGCTGGCCTTGGCCCCTGGTTTGGGGTAAGGGCATGGTGTCAATGTTCAAACTTTTGGCAAGATTCCAGTCCATTTCGTCTGCTCCTGAACCAATGAGAGAGAACACTTTGTCAGACAGGAGTCAGCGTGGGATGAGAGTAGTCTGAAGTTAGTCGGCTCACCAGCGCCCTCCTCTTCCCTGGCGAGCCCCGGCTTTTACGTCAGGCGTCCCCTGAGGCGTCCTCAGGGGTCAGTTTTGCTCGGTTCAGTTGCATGGGTTCATCTGACGCAGCAGGAGTTTTGTGCAACACTCTCGAAGAAGAATCGTCCCCCATACGGATGCAAAGAGGGGGCCCTGCATGTATGCAGCAGCTGAAGGGGTTTGAGATCCAGCTTCCAGGTGAGCAAGGACACGGAAAGTTGTTCTGCCATGTGTTTAACTTGGCTATTCCCTGATGTTTGGTAACTCTCTTGACGACCACTCAAGTCTTTGATAATAATTGATTAATTAATTTGAATAACAATTCAAGTTAGTAGCTATTAAAGGCATAAAAAGACAGAAATGTATAATTCTTTCTTTAATATAAATGTTTCTTCTGCCTGTAAAGTGTCCAAACCAGGCTTTTCTGGATAAGTGCATTTTTAAAACATAGTCATTGTCCATGTCGGTTTCAGATTATTTGTCTCCTCCATTTTGTAGATTATTTACGACTTTTGAATCCACATAAACACATCGGCAAAATCTGGCTTACTTTGAGCTTGTGTTTTTAACAGTTTAATCCCTTTGCGAATTGTTTCCACTCGCGTCGTCCTTTAATTTCTTCATACAGCGGGAATCCAAATGAATTCATCCTGAGTCCAATAACCATCAGTCACTCCAATAGTGCTCCTTAATTACGCTTTCATCCTCCTTTAACAAAATACTTCACATTCATCCAGTTTGTGACAGTAGTTGTAGCATTTTTGAGACTTAAACTTTAATTACCGCTGTTGCGCAGTTTGTACTGGCATATGATTTGTTTGGCTGGCGCTTCCGTCGACGCTTGAAAAGTCGAACTTTTCTCAACTTTCGAAGCGAGCAACGGAGGCAAAGCGATGCGACGGAACCACAATGCAGTTCGGCAAAGCATGACGTCACCCCATTCAAAGTTAATGGTTTCGGGACCCGTCTGACTTCTTTTAGCCCCGTCACCGTCTTACCGATCTCAACCATTAACTAGAGGAGAGATCCAGCAGAGGAGAGGCACACAGCAACGACATAAGACATGATCAGCACCAACGGGAAGCAGCGTCATCAGAGAGGACTGATAGGATATTAGACTTCTCGGTCAGATCAAAACCCAGGCCGTGTCCCGCTCATGTCTTAGGGTTCAGTTGACTTCAGGTTCATAAATATAAACATAGAACACAATGTTGGGACAAAACTGCTACCCCTTCTTTTCAGCTCTGGTTGAGCTGGTCCTGTTTCCTTCGGCCCGAGTCCTGTTGAGGGCCGAGGCCGTTGTGATAGTAGGAGTCTGAGGACTGGGGGCCCTCACTGAGGCAGGGGGACAAGGACCTCCACGTAGCTGATGGGGAAAAAACCTGACTCGCCGTGGATCATGCCCTCATACCAGTTCTCGTCTATCTGGTTGGTGAGGAGGATGATGTCGCCCTCCTTGAAGCCCAGCTCCCCCTGGTTCTCCGGCTCAAAGCCGTAGAGAGAGCGGCAGCACGGCTGGTCCAGCAGCTCCGACTCTGCACCACAGAGACACAAAATCATTCCAGCACATGAGAAGAGACACTGTTTCTGCAGGGAGTAATGCTAAAGGCTGCAGTGATTACTTTCATTATCAAGAAATTCTATAGCAGCTGCTACAGCATTTCACCTGTGGGTCTGTGTGTGTCATTTAGTGGGAATGCTGTTAACAGCATTCCAACTAACTGTTCTTCTACGGACGAAAAGTTTATTATTCCGCCGACTTATTTTGCCGCGCTTCTTCTCCCGCATTGAACATTGCAGAAACTCCGTTCAAACATCAAAACGTTCAGCTCGGTCGGGAATCGATGGCTATTACGTTTCTCATTCATAACTTTCATAATTCCAGAGATACATCCCATAATTCATCACATTTTTTACATTTGAACTTTAACATTGCGCAGCTCGTGAAGGCAGAGTGCGTGATGTCAGAGTTAGAGTGGAGGACAGTTTGAAATTTGCCTTCATATATTTTTTTAAACTGCCATAATTCCCAAACCCTACATTCCTGAGACATAATTTTTCATGACAAACGTAGGAAAACATCCCGTAGCTTGAAAAATGATGAATAATTAAGCAAAAATAATTAAACAAAGTGCCTCTTGAGGGCATGAAGTGACAAAAACGTTCAACATGTCTCCATTAAAGCCCATTGTAATTTCAGGCAGATATTTCCTCACAGCAGCAGCCGCACACCTTTATTTAAACTGCCAAAAAGGCCACATTATTAACCCGAAAGTACACAAAAATTACACTTCAGATACTCAACTTCCTTGACATGCTTCACGTTTTGAAATTTCACAGATATCTGTTACGGTTCTTCCACAAAACGTTCACATGTAAGAGGTTTATCTCTCATTCAGAACAATGAAGCCTTTGATCTCTACAGAGCTCGTTAGCTCAACTATAAACACCTGTGTAATGGAACACGATGATGTCATCACTCCAACTGACATGCTCAGAGCAGCAGACTTCAGATAGCAGTGTGCAAACAGTCCAGCCGTGAAGACATCTATGGGACAGTTTTGAGATTTCTTCAAATGCCGTTGCCATGGCAACACAATGCTCGCCATGAAACACGGTTTTCTCATAACTTCAGTGAAAATGCTTCAGCCCAAAACTTCACAGGTTTGGTAACGATGCAGCCAT
>NW_011360282.1:0-6372 GCF_000735185.1 Notothenia coriiceps | reverse complement strand
TGTGTGTGTGTGTGTGTGTGTGTGTGTGTGTGTGTGTGTGTGTGTGTGTGTGTGTGTGTGTGTGTGTCCTCTAACATCAGAATTCATGTGTCCTCTGTGTGTTTCTCATGCAGAGGATCAGTGTTATTTAAGTATGAATGGCAGCCATAGTTCAATGAGTGCATGCATGCATTTATTAAGGGTCTATTTGAGTGAATATATGTATAGAGCTGCACCGCACAGCACTCCTTGTGGGTCAATTAAATCTTATAGCTGCTGTAAATCTGATTTGTTTTTATTCACAACTAAGCCCTCAAATCGCTGCGTGTGATTATTATTTGATGCTTGCTGCGGATTCATGCTTCCCAGAAAAAGCCGTTTGCTGAAAGAACAGCAGAGCAGTTTTCACTACTCAATCGTCCGTGATTTCTTTTCTATGTGGGGGTGAATTGATGAGCAGTCTACAGCGTCTGCATCATTACTTTTTAATCATTCATGTGATGCTATTACCAATAATGATTCATGCTGTGTGCAACAGAAGAATAATCCTCCCTGACTGTAGGAGTAAAGACACTGAGGGTCTCAGCTGTCTTTACTTTAGTTTGATTGCATTATGCATCTCAACCTGTGGATCCTCATTATTATATTATTACATTTGAAATAAGCTTTTCTTTTGTGTCCAACCAGTGGAGCATGAACAATCCTCCATAGCATCATGCACATAAGCAAAAATGAGTGTAAGCAAAACAAGTCCGATTAAATCACTCCACCATTCACAATATACTGTAAGGAATATTCTAAGGCTTTCTACACAATAGGAACGGTGCTTCTTATTGATCAGTTAAAGTCTAAATATAATATATAAAAACCCCTTCTTTGGAGCATCCATGTTTGTTTTCACATTGCGACTTAAGGCCCTGACACACCGAGACGATTTCGGCCGTCGATAGATGTCTGGCCGTCGATGAGCGTCCTGTCGCCCTACTCAGATTGGTGTGTCCCGCACCGTTGTGTCTTTTCGGCCGTGCCGACACCTTCCTCTCCCGACTCAACATGCTGTCGGCAAAATAAATCACTCTGATTGGCTGTTCAGCTTAGCGAATCAGTGCGTGAGAAGCGAAATTATTATTATTATTATTTTTCATTTTCCATTACCGCACTAAACATGTTTTCGATTACAAGTCGTTATGTGAAACAGTCTGTGAAACAGTCTGTGATGGACGCGAGTGAAAATGGAACGCACGCTATTTGTTGTTCGTGTATATCACGCAGTCTGTCTTCCGGTTGTTGCCTCTTTTGAATGATGAATACACACTACCGCCCCCTGCTGGTAAGGAGAGTTATTGCCACTCACGCATGCGCAGTTCGTACGTGCTACTTGGCCGTCGGCTGAAGTTTTTTCGGTGTGTTCCAGTGCGAAACATGGCCAAGACACAGGAGACGTGAGGCGACACAACAGTCGGGTCCGTCGGGTCGTGTTCTTTGGTGTCAGATTGGTGTGTCAGGGCCTTTAAAGCTCATTAAAAACTGATGTGGGAAGAGTCCATTAATTGTGATTCAAGGGGTTGCAAAAAAGAAAAAACAACTGTTAACACCNGAGTGTGTGTGTGTGTGTGTGTGTGTGTGTGTGTGTGTGTGTGTGTGTGTGTGTGTGTGTGTGTCCTCTAACATCAGAATTCATGTGTCCTCTGTGTGTTTCTCATGCAGAGGATCAGTGTTATTTAAGTATGAATGGCAGCCATAGTTCAATGAGTGCATGCATGCATTTATTAAGGGTCTATTTGAGTGAATATATGTATAGAGCTGCACCGCACAGCACTCCTTGTGGGTCAATTAAATCTTATAGCTGCTGTAAATCTGATTTGTTTTTATTCACAACTAAGCCCTCAAATCGCTGCGTGTGATTATTATTTGATGCTTGCTGCGGATTCATGCTTCCCAGAAAAAGCCGTTTGCTGAAAGAACAGCAGAGCAGTTTTCACTACTCAATCGTCCGTGATTTCTTTTCTATGTGGGGGTGAATTGATGAGCAGTCTACAGCGTCTGCATCATTACTTTTTAATCATTCATGTGATGCTATTACCAATAATGATTCATGCTGTGTGCAACAGAAGAATAATCCTCCCTGACTGTAGGAGTAAAGACACTGAGGGTCTCAGCTGTCTTTACTTTAGTTTGATTGCATTATGCATCTCAACCTGTGGATCCTCATTATTATATTATTACATTTGAAATAAGCTTTTCTTTTGTGTCCAACCAGTGGAGCATGAACAATCCTCCATAGCATCATGCACATAAGCAAAAATGAGTGTAAGCAAAACAAGTCCGATTAAATCACTCCACCATTCACAATATACTGTAAGGAATATTCTAAGGCTTTCTACACAATAGGAACGGTGCTTCTTATTGATCAGTTAAAGTCTAAATATAATATATAAAAACCCCTTCTTTGGAGCATCCATGTTTGTTTTCACATTGCGACTTAAGGCCCTGACACACCGAGACGATTTCGGCCGTCGATAGATGTCTGGCCGTCGATGAGCGTCCTGTCGCCCTACTCAGATTGGTGTGTCCTGCACCGTTGTGTCTTTTCGGCCGTGCCGACACCTTCCTCTCCCGACTCAACATGCTGTCGGCAAAATAAATCACTCTGATTGGCTGTTCAGCTTAGCAAATCAGTGCGTGAGAAGCGAAATTATTATTATTATTATTTTTCATTTTCCATTACCGCACTAAACATGTTTTCGATTACAAGTCGTTATGTGAAACAGTCTGTGAAACAGTCTGTGATGGACGCGAGTGAAAATGGAACGCACGCTATTTGTTGTTCGTGTATATCACGCAGTCTGTCTTCCGGTTGTTGCCTCTTTTGAATGACGAATACACACTACTGCCGCCTGCTGGTAAGGAGAGTTATTGCCACTGCCGCCTGCGCAGTTCGTACGTGCTACTTGGCCGTCGGCTGAAGTCTTTGCGGTGTGTTCCAGTGCGAAACATGGCCAAGACACAGGAGACGTGAGGCGACACAACAGTCGGGTCCGTCGGGTCGTGTTCTTTGGTGTCAGATTGGTGTGTCAGGGCCTTTAAAGCTCATTAAAAACTGATGTGGGAAGAGTCCATTAATTGTGATTCAAGGGGTTGCAAAAAAGAAAAAACAACTGTTAACACCTTGTTTGTTATGGGAAGCAAAATGTGCAAACTTCTACAAGCTGCTAAAACTACGAAATTGAAGTGAGCAAAGAATGAAGGAACGAAAGAGGGAACATTTGCTCTTTCTGAAGTCTGAACCCCCCTCTGAGTGGCTGAGGGCTTCAACATAAGTCACCTCTCTGCTCCTGCCTTCAAATGGAAACCCTAATGCTGAGAGTGTGTGCTCGTTTCATTTCATTTTCTCCTTGAAAGGAAAGTTTACTCTGCCTTTAGCGTGCATGAATAGGCTCTGTAACCTTGGGGCCTTTTGTGGAGAACACTTAAAGTCCATAGTGTGAATGCAGAGGCAGGATTATGTGGCCTCAGTAATGTGAAACACCTGTCACGTAGCGCTGACAGCCAGCAACAGTTGCCTCTCTTTCTTCTTTCCCTCTCAACTTGACGCTTCGCACGTCAGCTTGTGCTCTTTTGCAGTCAACGTGTCGTTTTACATGTCACTTCTCTTTGTCTGCTCGTCTCCCTGACAGCTGAGAGTGAGTCATTTTCCTTCAGAAACTGAGACGTACTTTTTGTCTTTTTAATTCGCTCTTATAAAATGTTTCACTTAGGGAAAATATTATATAATGTGCGCATAGGAGAACACGAGAGGATTGATGTGTTTACAGCTGGTCAGAGAGGTCAGAGGTATTGTCCAGTGGTGGAAAGTGCATTTACTCAAGTACTGTAATTAGGTGCATTTAGACGTACTTTTCATGCAAGTCTATACTTCAACTACACAACTATTCAAAGGTTACTAATGTACGCTTACATATTTATTTGTATATTTTTAGTTACTTGTTACATTAGAAATCTGAAAAGTATATAACATATTCTATTGTTTTCCAAATTAAACTAGCCAACGTTTTATAAAAGTACAGATTAGTTGATTCATCTGGCCAGTTTGTGTCTTAGCATTTTGACGTTTATTTTTTATGTTTGAGATATTTTTGTATTAGTTCATTTAACTTAGGTAACATTTCAAATGCAGGACATTTAAATGCAGTATTGTTACATTGTGGTATTAGTACTTTTACTTAACTAAAGGATTTGAATACTTCTTCCAACACTGGTATTGTACATATGTGGGCGTCTACATACAACTAACACACGTACACACGTCCACATGCACGTCCGCACACACACACTTGTCTGACAGGAGTGCAGCGATCTTTGCTGACCCCCCTCCCTCTGCACACGACCTCTCATGTCTTCACACACAAGGCGCGTGCATGCTCAGAAAACAAGTCCCGGCATCTCATAAACGAGCGATTTGTAATGCTGTTTCAAGAACAAGAACAATTTTATCATTTTCCTCACCACTCACGCTGCATTCATGTTTTACTGATTCGCAGCATGTTTTAAAACCCTGGTTGTAGTTTAATATTAAAGATGCCTTGCGGATATTTCACGTGAAAAAACAAAAGCTCCACCGATGTGTGTTTCCTCGAGGTCAAACAAATGGGCTCAAGACTGTTCCCTCAGAATTAAACACTTACAAAACAAATGATTGAACATTTTAAATTATACAGGGTTTCCAGCTTATTCCTCGCCATTTTTGACACGCAAAATATGCCAATAAGTAGAGACCCAATCATAACCAAATTGCTCCATAGTGCTTCTGGTGGTAAAATTTAACTTTATATCAAAAATAGAATAACCGATGATGAAGACGAATGCAGGACCTTAATGATGTCCAATGTTTTAAATATTCCACGTCCAAATCCAATTTAAACCTGTTTTTTTCCCTCTCTTTCTACATGTGTATGTAATGAATATCCAAATATTCCATCTCTGTAGGCTACGTGCATGAGTTAATGAAAACCTTACATTCCATGGTGAAACAATTACAAACTCCTAAATCTCATACTGTGAATAAGCCATGAATAAAATAATGAAATGCATACGGTACGTCTAACGGCCTGATTTATGCCTCCCTTGCCTCACACATTTTAAAGCAGCAGCGACAGACAGACGTGATTTAACACCAAACCGTTGATTTTCTCTGAAGTGTTTTCTGGTGGATCCTATTTTCTCTTTAGCTCACCACAAGCCACCGACTGCTCCCGAGGGAGGATAAACCGGGAGAGCGTTCAGAGCTGTTCGCTGGTCTCGCTCTAAATCATCTCCAGGGCATCAGCACACGCCTCCTCCACCTCCTCTGTCTCTTTTTCATACCTCTGCAAATATGGACACACAAAAGAGCAGGTACAGTCCCACGTACACACTGAAATCACCCGGGAGCTGGTGATGGATAACACACTGGTGCATTCAGGGCACTTAGCAAAAGGGAGCCAAAAAAATATGGTGCAAACTACGCTGTCATCTGAAATGCAGGGACACAACAAAACAGTATTGCTGCCATGACAATGTTAAATTCAGACGTCCTTTTTGAAATGTCAAATTGGCAAAAGACCAATTTACACAAATCCACCATCAACAGCTTTGTACCCACTTTCTTTAGACCCAATTTCTGCTCCTTTTATGCACAATCATGTGAAAAGTATGCACTACACAAGACAGACAACACACTACGAGCATCTTGCACTTCACTGCCAGGTGTCTCTGCAACGACCACTGCTGTAATGTTTGATTGAATGACTACAAACACCTCCCAGCTACTCCATCAGCATCTTTCACATGTTTCCCAGTCGTATCTCTGGAGAAACATACACTGATTTTAATTCACGCAGCTGTCTGCACCTGCTTTATGTAGCCTTCTGTCTGTGAAGCATCATACAGGAGTAACCGCGACCTGAAGTGCTTATTTACAAGCCTTTTTCAGACAAGATGCAACATGTTAATCTGCACAGGAACCTATAGCGGAAACAAAAGTCCTAACTGGAGCAGGTGATGATCATTTTCAGCCCCACACAGCTGGTTGGAGAGGAGTCTGCAGGCAATGACGCGGTGAATCACCACAAACATGAGAGGTCCTTGAATCACACATACGCACAAACAATATTAGCTCAGACAGATCCTTCAATTAAAAAAGGCAGCATATTGTACGTCAAATTACCAAAAGGTAGAAGAAAATCGAAGCTGATGCATCGTCCATCGTCAGCGAGCTGAGTAATGGATTAGCTCAGACAATCAATGGCTGTTTGCTGCGGTTTTTGAAAGTTATAAAAGACCCATTCAGCCTTGTATACACACACACACACACACACACACACACACACACACACACACACACACACACACACA
>NW_011360281.1:0-1802 GCF_000735185.1 Notothenia coriiceps | reverse complement strand
TATATACGTGTGTGTGTGTGTGTGTGTGTGTGTGTGTGTGTGTGTGTGTGTGTGTGTGTGTGTGTGTGTGTGTGTGTGTGTGTGTGTGTGTGTGTGTGTGTGTGTGTGTGCTTGTCTTCCTATCCATCAGTGGACTTAGGCCTTGTTGCACCTAACCCAACCGGGGACTCTGTAGTTAACAGAGGACATTAAATCAATATAATTAAAGCCTAGATCAACTTGCAATTAAAAGTTCCCTTTAATTTGAGTTTCAAACATTATTTATTCCCCATTAAAGTAGCCAAGATTAATTTCATATGAGTTTCGTCTCCTGGAAATAAGAGCGAAATGCTCTCTGATATCTAATAATCTTGTGTTGGGTCTTGGGCTTTTATTGTGAAAGGTAGATTACGTCCTGGAAAAAGACTGAATTGCATTGAGCATTCAACATTAACTTTATTTTTGATAAGTCAATCGGCAGTTTATGTCAGTAAAAAAGAGATTTTTCAACATCTGTAGATTCACATTTGACCCCACAAAAGAAGAGAAAGGAAGAAGTGAGAGAGACCCTCTTAGTTTCTCGATTCAAATCTCTCAAAATGTATTTGCAGAGATACAAGTGAAAAAGATCCCTCTCTATTTCATGAGTATACTGAGCCATATTCAGATCAAGTGGGGATTTGAGCACAGAAAGAACTTCATCTGATGGATTTCTTCAACACGGGAACAGAGTGAAACCCTCTCAAATCAGCTTCCAGGAACACAAAGTCCTCAAAGAGTGAAATGCAACAGGCAGTGAAATTAAAGATGGCATAAAGAGTCGGGCCGGGAGATTTATATTCTGATTTATATTCTGATTGATCGTGACCTTTCCACACAGGAGGAGCCTCTTGAGGGGAATAATGACAGAGATTTGAATATCCGCTGAATGCTTAATACTGAATTTATAACAGTGAATGGTGATTATTATTGTGGCTGGATGTCAAAAAGGAAATGTCTTCTTTCCTCTTGGTCGTGAGTTTAATTATCTTTCTCTGATTTATCATCGCAGCAGAAAGTCTACATATCTTTTGTGGCACACTGGAAACCCACCTGTTTCCCTTGTGGCTTGGACATTAAACCAAAGTGATTTTTTGTAACCAGCACTTATTTGCAAATATATCTGCATTTTTCTTGCTGTTCTGAGTTTGTTTCTTATCTTTAAAATCTTTAGTGTCAACCTTATATTGAAAGATTGGACATCCAGCGACAACTCAAAACTCAAACATTTACCAATGATATCTTACATTGTTTTTTGGGAATAACAAGGTAGAAAGTATTTAGTGTATCTACTTTAAAGAGTCCTCTCCTGCTGATGTTCAGGTGTATATCAGTATGTAGTATCTCTACTTTAAAGAGTCCTCTCCTGCTGATGTTCAGGTGTATATCAGTATGTAGTGTCTCTACTTTAAAGAGTCCTCTCCTGCTGATGTTCAGGTGTATATCAGTATGTAGTGTCTCTACTTTAAAGAGTCCTCTCCTGCTGATGTTCAGGTGTATATCAGTATGTAGTGTCTCTTTATATAGTAGGCTACATAATGCAAGTCTGCAACCCGTATGTCTTCCACCATGCTAACGTAATAAAACAACATTTTTGTACCTGATATTTGTGCTATACTATATGCTGATTTTTGTTTCCATATACGAACAGTAATTAAACTTCCTACTGAGGGGGAAATTATTTTACACTTTGCTCCACAAGCATTTCTTCTTGTTTTGATATAGTGGGTATTTTAAGGTCGCATTCATACCCTATAGTCCGCTTCTCAGGTGCGCACCAGGCG
>NW_011360280.1:0-2998 GCF_000735185.1 Notothenia coriiceps | reverse complement strand
TGATTCTTAAAATACTCACGTCAAATCACACTGGATCCAAACACAGCACACACACCTCTGTTGTTATCTGAGGAAAACCAAAAAGTAACTTCAACGCTCGGACAAAGTTATCCTAGTCACACAGAAAGGTTCATTAAATATCGTCAGGTCCTGAGTAAGGAGAGTCTGCCTGGACGTTGTTACTGGGAGGTGGAGAAAGGTGTGGGAGGAATTGCAGTGGCTGTAGCATACAAAGACAATGACACTGTAAAAGAACAATTTGGAGATAGTGACAAGTCATGGGCATTAGGTTTTTACATCGGTCGTTATGATTTCAAACATCAGAAAGACCCAATTCCTGTCCCAGGTCCTCAGTCCTCCAAAGTAGGAGTTTACCTGGATCACAGTGCAGGTATTCTGTCTTTCTACAGCGTCTCAGAGGAAACCATGACCTTCCTGCATAGAATCAAGACCACCTTCACTGAGCCTCTCTACGCAGGACTTCTTCTTTGTGCTCCCCCTGGAAGCACTGCTGAGATGTTGTGAGCTTAAGAAGTTATTGAGAGGAAAATAGGTAATCCTCAGATACTAGACAACTGTTTTTTTTGGTAAATGAAAAGAGTGGTTGGCACTTTGGTACCTTATGTTGATTTTGTCTGAGTGCCTGTGACTGCTAGAAGGTATATTTGCTATGCAGTTCGGAAAAAAACCCAAACATTTAAAGCACTGGACATTGTTTACATTTGTAAATTTTATGACAAGGAAAAATGCTGGAAAAGTACTCAGGCATTCACTATACTACTATATATGTATACTGTATACTATTTGCAGTAAAGGTAAAATTCAAGTCCTAATTTCTCATAATTTGTTCCAAATTAATGCATTAAGATGCTGTGCTGTTATTCTTGTATTCATGTCTCTATACATATTGTATAAACTGATTGTGAGTTTAAATATTACCTGTTTTAATTACATTCTGCATCTAAAACATGAATCATACTCCATGTAAATAATCATTTGTCATAATGATGCAGTAATGAAGTAAATGTGCTGTTGGGTAAAAGGTTGTGTATTATAGCATGCATAGTGTGGAAGCAGTATTCCATTTGAATACTTATACTCATTGGGTTAATGTTTAACGTGGCTTCAAATGAACTTTAATCTTTCATCCTGCTCACTGTGAGCTAGTTGCAGATTTTTAATTCTCCACCAGAGGTCACACTTTGCATGTTTTCCTAAAACACTAAGGTGTGCTTTGGTGACTTTAACTTTTCAGGGAGTATTTTTTTATTTAGATCCCTTATTTAATGTTTTGTTTATTGTCAAAGTCTTGAAAGGAAATGCAAATGATGTATCTTTTATTACAAATCATCTTATCTAACTAAATGTAACATTAAAAATGAAGTATATTACATTTTATTCTCTATTTGAACATCAATATAACTTTAGCTGCATGATTTTATTTTGTATTTACTCACACATATACTTGTTATTATGTTCCTTGTTATCCTTGGTTTGAGTTGGGTTTTTAGGATTTAGTTTGCTGTGAATGCTGGGATGTTTAATCACATCCTGACCTAGAAACCAGCCATGGTGAAATGTACAATATAAATTGTGTGAAGGTGATGATATACTTAATAAAATTACACATTTAGAAGCAATGTTCCGTTTTTTTCGACCACAAATCTGGAAGAAAGTGTTCTTTAGGCCTCATTAAGTTGAATGTATTTAAATATTTCACTGCCAGAGGTGGGAGTACTCAGATCTTGTACTTGAGTAAAAGTAGAAGTACTTAGATCCAGTGGCGAGCCGTGACTTTTATACCTAGGACCAACAAGCTCTCCGGTCTTCACGTAACTCGCAGAGACGGCATTTAACCCTTCACATTCCAACAGAAACTGAACAGGCAGATTCGAAGGATTTATTTCTTTGGAAATGTTATTTTAAATACAATTAAATCAAGTCATTTTGGTAAGATTAATGAAAAATATAACAAAAAAAATGACGGCTCGCCACTGGTCATTAAAAAACACTATTTGGGATTAAAAATGGTGTGTCTTTTTTTCTCATTCATATATGAGAAATAGAGAGATCTAGGTGATGGCTTATCTGGTTTCTTGTTATTTACTTTTTTTCTCCAGACCTATTCTTATTGCATGTATTTGATGTGGTAAACACTCCAATAAACCAATACAATGCACTTGTATTGTTCATGTTCTTGTTAAAGGGTATATCTGCGCTAGGTTTTTAATAACATACATTTCTATTGTTAGTTAATCAAATGATTTCCCCTTTGGTCGTCCTGACAAACCGGTTCAGTACTAGGGTGCGGCTTTTTTTAATTATGATGAGTAGTAATAGAGAACCGCAGTGACGCGTCGTAAAACCCGGAAGTAAGTTAGCATTTTTAGCACTTCCGGTTCCTTCCTCAAAAAGCAATGCATTTTTTCCATAGGGTTTTGGAAAATAGCTCGAAATAAGGTCTGTGGTAGACACAAATTTAAGAGGTAATTCACGTTTTGTTCTACGACATTAAATACATCAGCAGTGACGGGATTTTTGAAGAGTTTACGTGTCTGAAAAACGATGGTTGTTACCGAATGGCTGAATAGGACTACAGAAATTGTCGAGGCCGTTGTACGTCATTACGCCGAACACGTAAACACTCCCGCTAAGTTTGTTTTCCCTTGTGTTCTGCTTGAAAGCAAGTACCTGCCTATCTTTAGTATCTGTATATCTATATCTGACCATTAGAATCTGTATTTTTGAAATTGTCGTTTTTAACACCGTAGTTTTACAAATTATAGAATAATTAATTACCAGTGTTTTCCAATTTTACTCGGCAGTTCGTTTCGTTGGCTAACGTTAGCTAAAGCTAGCGCTACTAGTTAGCTAAGCAATGGTTTGTTGCTTTGCTCCGGGTTGCAGCCCAGGGTCGGCGTCATGGGTGGGCATTCGCGGGCCATGCCCCCCCAAATGAGTGACTGTGCCCCCCTTGCCAGGCCAGGCAAGCCCTGCC
>NW_011360279.1:1168-2378 GCF_000735185.1 Notothenia coriiceps | reverse complement strand
CCTGATGGTCAGTACGCAACGTAAAATGCCGCCCATACACGTACATGTGCCACCGCTCGCACGCCCAGGCGCAGGCCAGTGCCTCCCGCTCAGAGATGCGGTCGTTACTAAAAAAAAGTAATATATTACATATTACATATTACTTTTTGAAAAAGTTATATATTACACTACTTCGTTACTCTCTACATAAAGTAACTCATTACTTTACTCGTTACTTTACTTGCAGGGCCGGCCCGCCCCTCCCTACAGGCAGATCACGCAGACTGCGGCGCACCTACAGTGTAACGGCCCCTACACACGGCGGCGTAAACGCTTCTGCCCATTCACTTTGAATGGGGTGACGTCACGATTCGCCGAACTGCATTGTGGGAGCAAAGCGTAGCCTCTCTCACGGTGCTCGCTGCAAAAGTAGAGCAATGTTCTACTTTTGCCGCCTCGACGGAGGCGTCAGCCAATCGAATCATATGCCAGAACAAGCTCCAGCCAATCAAACCGCGTGCTTGTGTGTCTGGGGCGGGAGATTCATGTGATTGGCTGTTGGTCTAGTTTCAGCCCCCCCTGCCGGCAAGCGACAACGCACACCGCCGTGTGTAGGGGCCGTAAGCGCGCCACAGTTTTGCCTCTGCGAGACTCCACTTGTACCCAATCACAAGTCTTTCTTTTTATTTACTCTTTAATTAAATAGGCTACCAGCCTACCACAACAAGCTAACAGTCTGTGAAACGTAAAGACACTTATGAATTAAACCAGTTCAAGACACATTATTCTTATTCTTATCATTCTTTATGAGCGCAATAACGGTAAGGTATCTAATTACTTATTTATTTAGTATTCCATAACTTAGTAACAGAGATGGTCAAACTAAAGTGGTAGAGACATGGCAGAAATCCTACAATGAAGCGGGACATTGAACTGTTCACCCGTGAAAGGGCAATCAAGAAAAGAGAGCGAGCGGCCCCGTTGAGGAAGTTTACAGATGAAAAGACTCAGCCATGTTTATGCAGCACTGCACGTGGAGATGTGGACGCGCAAATCACGCAGATTACGTAGGCCTACATGTATACAAACCTAAGGCGGAAACCCCTCTTGTCTGTTAGTGAGTGTGATTATTTTATAAAAGTAACAAAGTAACGCGTGTCGGGGCATTGTTAGTAACTGTAGTGTGATTACTGAATTATAAAAGTAACGCGTTACACTACTCCGTTACTGA
>NW_011360279.1:0-1086 GCF_000735185.1 Notothenia coriiceps | reverse complement strand
AGGTCAGCCTAAAAGGCCAAACGGGCCGTTGCCCGGGCAACATTATCCCGTACCTGTGCACGTCCCTGCCAGTTAGTGATATATGTCGTAAAAAGTCATAGTATTATATGTTGATAATATCATGGGAAAAAGTCATAGTATATTTCTTTTTAAATAAAGAAAAAGTATGATGAAAAATAAATATAATAATATAGCATGTCAAAATGTTTAAATGCCAATAAACCTCATTTTGTTTTTGGATGGGTTTCCAATGAGTAGCATTTGATTTATTTATTTTTAACCATTTATTAAGTGGATAAAGGTGGGGTCTGATCTGACGTGAGCCTCAACTAATAATTAAAGGACTCTTTTCTTTGTGGTTTAAATTTGAACAAGTATATAAGCCATGGGGTTTATTAGTGGACAAGTCGCATCTGATTTTGACTGTATATCAATTTGAATGTGTTTGATAATGGTTTATGTGTTGATCTCCACAGTGGGCATCATTGAAAAAAGGGATGTTTTTGAATATAACAAAATAGTAAATTTGACTCATTATTTTGTTTTTCTTTTTTTTTAGGGTTGCCGAACAACTCTGCTGTTACTGATGGTTTCACTGCTGTTAATGCTGGTTTCGCTGCTGTTAATGATGGTTTCACTGCTGTTACTGATGGTTTCGCTGCTCTTACTGTTGGTTTAGTTACTGCTGGTGCCGTTGTTCTTTTGGCACTTTTGCTTGCTAAAAGATAATAAAAAGATGTGACGGCTGTCGCTTACATGCACGAGAAACCCAAACAACACCATGTAGGGTATGATTACAATAAATGATTCAAACGGGAGAACAAGTAATATGTTTGTGTAATTATCTGCAGTATCTTCATAAAGAAAAAATAATCAAAATAAATCAATTTAAGTAATTATATCATTTTTCTGTGGCTTGTTTCTGCAAAGTGATTCTGAAATATTTAAGCTACAGGTTCTCCAGATGCAATTTAGCTGCACTGGGTGTATACAAGGGGTCATAGGTGACAGGAAAGGACGAGGACACAGGAGGAAAGAGCATACCGATTCCACCAGCCCGGCAGATTCTCACCACAACCATTGACT
>NW_011360278.1:0-1467 GCF_000735185.1 Notothenia coriiceps | reverse complement strand
GAAGTGGAGGACCTGATGATAGATGTGGAGAGAGCTAATGCTCTGGCTGCTAACCTCGACAAGAAGCAAAGAAACTTTGACAAGGTCAGATATTTATTTGTGCCTTTAAACGTAAATGAAAAACATAGAATTGTGAATTACTGAAAAACATGGGTCTATTTGAATGTTTTCAGGTTCTTGCAGAGTGGAAGCAGAAGTATGAGGAAAGCCAGGCAGAGCTGGAGGGATCTCTAAAAGAAGCACGTTCTCTCAGCACAGAGATGTTCAAGCTGAAGAATTCATATGAAGAAGCGTTGGACCATCTGGAGTCCTTGAAGAGAGAGAACAAGAACCTGCAACGTAATTTAAAAAAAACAAAATACTCTAATAGGCAACTACTAAGAATCCTCGATAACAGCCTGATGTGCAGAGTTTTGCAGACTTCATAATTGGAGCTGTGTCATTTGCTTTGAAAATAATGAACGAGTGCGCCCCCTGGTGGGCAAATGGTTAAATTAGCACAATCTATGATTTTGTACTGACTACAAATGTAATACAATTTGGCAGCGTTTTCATTAATGTACAAGTGAATGGTATATTGAGTTTAAATGTCTGCCATCTAGACCAAACTGATATTTCAGCTCACATATATTTAACAACTGCTTTTACGAAATTTTTTACAGAGGAGATCTCTGACCTGACTGAGCAAATAGGTGAGAATGGAAAAACTCTTCATGAACTGGAGAAAGGGAAAAAGATTTTAGAGATTGAAAAGTCTGAACTCCAGACTTCACTTGAAGAGGCAGAGGTACTGTCTGACAACATATCTGTCATTTAAACACCATTTTAAATGATTTAGGAGATAGACAACATGTCTTTTTTGTTTTCAAGGCTACACTAGAGCATGAGGAATCCAAGATTCTCCGTGTTCAGCTTGAGCTTACCCAAATCAAGGGTGAAGTTGACAGAAAAATTGCAGAGAAAGACGAGGAGATTGACCAGATCAAGAGGAACAGCCAGAGAGTGATTGAGTCCATGCAGAGTAATTTGGATTCTGAAGTCAGGAGCAGGAATGATGCCCTGAGAATCAAGAAGAAGATGGAGGGAGACCTCAATGAGATGGAGATTCAGCTGAGCCACGCAAACCGCCAGGCATCTGAGGCCCAGAAACAGCTGAGAAACGTTCAGGGACAGCTAAAGGTATGGTGGTTCATTTAACAAAAATAATGTATTGTTTTACTTCTTTAAGAATGCATGGCACATGTTTTTTTAATGTATTATTCCTTAAAGGATTCACTACTGCACCTTGATGAGGCCTTAAGAGGTCAAGAAGACATGAAGGAGCAGGTTGCCATGGTGGAACGCAGGAACAACCTGATGGTGGCTGAGATCGAGGAGCTGAGAGCAGCACTGGAGCAGACGGAGAGGTGCCGCAAAGTGGCTGAACAGGAGCTGGTTGATGCCAGCGAGCGAGTGGGACTGCTGCAC
>NW_011360277.1:0-2083 GCF_000735185.1 Notothenia coriiceps | reverse complement strand
AACAATTATTTCCCAGGCACACCTTACATATAGTGCTGTGTACCTGGACTCACATTCAGGTTCAGGTCCGGACTCAAGTCCAGAGGTTCAGGTTCAGGTCCGGACTTATAAGTCCGGACTTGTGTCAAGTTGTGTGTGTAACTAAAGTGAACTTATTGTGAGCTAATTATCAATTGAAAATAAACTCATAATCAACTCAAATTCAAACTCGTCAGGTTTTTTGTGCCCCCTTCCAACTTGTGTCTACACCATGTCTTTTCTAGAACTCTACATGTGTTACTAACTACACAACACAACTACATACATAGTGATGTACATGCAAGAGTACAAGTCTATGTGTTCTTGTTCAAGAACAACAGCATATTGACATTGTCTGGGTGAAGTGTTGCTCTTTCGGTAGACACTATATCACCAAAGGAGTTAGCTTAGCTACACTACCAAATATGGCAACCAGCATCCCGCGCTGTCAGTGTCCACTATGTCTAAACCAGCTTCCCTTGACGTCACACAGATCTCGCGAGCAGTTGCGATATTTTGCGAGACTTCGTGAGCTCAGTAATGGCCGCCATATCAGAAGCCAAAACAATGTTTTTCGTCTTTTCTCAGCGCAAATTTCTCGATCTATGGAAGGTTTTTAGATGGTTTAGAACACAAAGGAGAATATACGTAAGTACCGGTTCCTGACGTTCCGGTTTTAACCGGACTTGAACCGAAACTTTTTACAAGTCCAGTACCGGTTCGGCGTACCGGTACGCAGCACTATTTGTTGCAGCCCTAATTCGAATACCTGAATAATTTCGAATATTCGATTAATCGTTCCAATCCCTAATGCAAACCATCCAATAGTTGTCACAATATTTCATTCACAAACAAAATTGTCAACCAGATGGTGGCTCTTAAGGTAAAGTCACTATGATATCTCATCTGGATAGAATGACAATTCCGTCAATCCAGCAAATGGATATTTTACTATATGTTTGTTTACTGGGACCTCTGATTTTCTGGTGGCCCTCAATCAAAAGTCAGGGGCTATTTTATGACGATCCCTCCAATATTTAAGTGATTTTTAAGTCTGGAACATAATGGAAGTCCAAGTGAATGGCCCACAGACTGACACTGCAATACAAAAAACCATGCTGCTTGTGTGGCTAAAACTCAACGTGCTTATCAACGTTTTGCAGCATTCATGTGGAACTCTATGTAAGGCCTATAAAGACAACTCAAATAGATATCCAATCGTCTGAAAGGGGTCATGTCATACAAACCAGAGGATCCTCATCTAATCAGACTAACATGCATGACACTTTCTAACCTTTAGTTGTCTGTGTATGATCATAGGGAGTGAGAATATTCTGTGCATCAGGATCCCATGGGACGCTAAGACAGATAAATATCTCAGTAAAACCGGCTTGTCTGACCTGTTCTCTGTCTGAACACTTTCCCATGGGAGAGGTAATGGACACCTTCATAGGAACACACCCAAAATTAGACTCTGTTGCTCCTTTGAAAAAGAAGAAAATAAAACAACATAGATTAGCTCCATGGCATAATGCCGAAACCCGCAAAATAAAGCAAAAGTCGAGACAACTTGAAAGGATATGGCGTTCCACTAAACTTGAAGAATCTCGTTTAATTTGGCATATTACTCTCAATGAATATAAGAAAGCACTGCGTAAAGCGAGAGCAGCATATTACTCTTCATTAATAGATGAGAATAAGAATAATGCAAGATTTCTTTTCAGCACTGTAGCCAGGCTGACAGAGAGCCACAGCTCGACTGAGCCTTCTATTCCCATAGCACTCAGTAGTAATGATTTTATGTGCTTTTTTAGCGATAAAATTGTTACTCTTAGAAACAAAATCAATGACCTCTTGCCTTTGACCAGTATAGTGTTATCAACAGCTCCCGGAAACGTAAGTTCTAATATTACACTAGATAGTAAACTAGAATGCTTTTCAGCCATAAACCTTGAACAATTAAATTCAATGATTCTCTCTTCTAAACCATCAACGTGTATCTTAGACCCGATTCCAACTAAGCTGTTAAAAGAAGTTTTTCCATTAATTAGCACTTCTTTATTAA
>NW_011360276.1:0-239 GCF_000735185.1 Notothenia coriiceps | reverse complement strand
GTTCCCAGAATTTTCTTCTGAAAAGGTAGGATAACGTTCTTTAAAAACATTCTTGAAATGTTTGGTGATAACCTTCTTAAGATGTTTTTGATAACCTTCTTAAGATGTTTTTGATAACGTTATTAGAACATTATGCGCTACAGTTCTTAAAACGTTTTCAGCAGGGCATTTTATTTTGGTTCCCAGAATGTTCTTCTGAAAAGCTGGATAACGTTCTTTAAAAACATTCTTTAAATGCT
>NW_011360275.1:0-14306 GCF_000735185.1 Notothenia coriiceps | reverse complement strand
CACACACACACACACACACAATATGGATTAATAAATGGCTTTGACTCAGTGTTTTAAATGTATTTCAAATGAAAGCAAATTCACACACACACGCAATCACGCACACACCCAAAGACACACGCACGCACACACACACACGCACGCACGCACGCACGCACGCACACACACACACACACACACACACACACACACACACACACACACACACTCTCTCTCTCTCTTACCTAAGAAGCCTAGGACGAAAACAAAGCTATAGAGAGTAGGCAGAAACACTTTGTTGAAATTCAGCAAAGCAGCATTGTTGCAAGGAGTGAAGTTTTCCCCAGGTCCATTGTAATATTCTTCATAGTCCTTGTCATATGCCCTGGTTGAATTTCCGTAATCATCTGCAAACAAACAAATTCAACATTTAAGACTTATTTCAGATTTAATCCCTGTCCATTGAGATACACTTTATTGCTTACATTGAAACTGCCAGGTTGCAGTACTGTAGTGGTGATGATGAATAAAACCGTGTTGTTGCCTGCAGCATTCAACAATTATATTTAAAAAAACATGTAACTATCATCTCAACCAATTTCAGGAGCTAAATTGCGGTACATCTGTATTCGGTTAAACAATGAAAGCTGTTCACCCGTGAATATTCATAAAATATGAATGTATTACAATGCTGTAAACACCACAAAAAATCAGTCTAACTCCATTGTGTTGGGGTAGATGCAGAGTGGATACCATAGGTGGATACACCTAAAAGTCGGTTGTTAATGGTAGGTATGCCCTCTGTTGGTTTTAACAGGTAGTGCACTCCCTTTTAGAAACACTTAGCACATTTACAGATTAAAGGTACAATCCACTATTTTCTTCTAAGCCAACTGCTGCATAAGAATAGTCATAGAATGTAAATTCCACATCAACATCATCAGTTATTAAAAAGCCTACTATTGTAATTCTGTGTTTTTCCTTTTCACTTGTAGTTGGCGTGTATTTTGTATTTTAAGCCTTATTGTGTCATTTCATGTCTCTCTCTTCTAGTGTTGATTCAACAGTCAACTTCCTTTATACTTTCATAGATATTAGATGCGTTCCACAGATTATTATTATTTTAGATATATATTTCAGTGTTGAAATAGTAACCATATGAAGTTACTTCACGTTTACATAATTATGCTTCAGATTTATTTTTCCCTTAACTGATGCTATTGTCAATAAATAGGTTTATACATTTTGAAGGCTGTGTTTGCTCAATCTGAATAGTTTTAAAGATATTTTTAAAGGCCCTTAGATAACTGCCAAAACGTTTTTAATATACAGTTTAATGTGTCTTCAATTTAATAAAGAAAATACCAAAATGAAATAATATTTAAGGAACTTAAACAGTGTTTTTTAAAGATCTTAAAGACTAAAATCTAAAGAAATGTCAGTGTACTGTATTAGTGACATACAAGAACACTTTTAGACCTCAGGCATTAATAATCAGAAACAAACCAAACAACATTTCTTCAACATGCAGGTCACAAATATATTCATCAATAAATACGTTATGCAAACAAAGAGTTGTCAAAATGCATTCACCTGACAGTGACATGATGATATCTCAGTGATGCGTGTTCCTATCAGATGTAGACAGTGGCTGCTCTTCAGGGCTCTCTATTTCTCTTCCCGGATCTTGATTGACAAGAGATTCTCAAATGTAAAGTGATGCACTGACTGTCTTACTTTCGGGAGTAGCTTATTAATGAGTAGCATAGAAAGAGAAGTACAGCTGCTGTTTCCTGTACGTCCCTAAGAGTGAATCTGAGATCTTTATCAGTTGCCCACACAGTTTACATCTACATCTTTTGTATGTAGACACATCTTTAACACATTGAAAGTAACCATAATATTTAATCACAGTCCAGCATGATTCTAAAAACATACTCCTATTAATTAGGGCGTGAAAGTATGTCCCAAACATTTTTGGTGACACAGTGACCCTTTTATTCGATACCTTTACCTCCTAGCACTAGATGTTTTGTTTTTTGTTTTATAGACACATTCTTTGTCTTGTTATGGTTGTCATTATAGTGGCCTATTGCTTTTTCACACCTGACTTTTCTCTATCTTACCCATGATCTTACCCTATGTAAACCACCTGTACATTAAACTTTAAACTGTCTATGACTGACCTCTGCTGGTGTAGAATGATATTGTTGTTGTGCAGGAAGGTGTTTGATGGGCAACAGAGCACAAAGCATGCTGGGAGAAACTTGCCGGGAGAAGATATTTGAATTCATAGAATTTCAACGAGACAACGGCTTTTTCCAAAACATGTAAACCCAACGTACAACAACAACAACCACCACGATATTAATAATAACACTAAAACAATAACATCAATGTATCTTACTTATATGTCTATCTCTATATCTTTCACTGTTAGCCATATTTAGTTTGTTTGTGTACATCTCATTGGTGCTGTGGTTTTTCAGCTGGCGCTCAGTGAATTTTTACACAGTCTATGGTGAATTCCCAAGGAGGATGATTGACGTGAGATCTGCTGACGAAGGCTGGCTCGAGGGAGCAAGTTAGAAATGCACAGCTGCAATAGACAGGAAACCATGTGGCATTGCTTTGAAAATAAAAGTGGACTCTCAGGGGGACAGACCATAGATATATATGGGTCAGACAGCCTAGCTTCATTGCGCTCGCACGTTATGGATAAACACATGAAAGCATATCAGATACATTGATTAAAACGAAAAAACTGAATAGTAATAATGTCTCTGGCTGTAAGTAACTCCTCTGTTGGCCATAGCCCACTATATTCAAAATCCAAGTGTGTGTGTGTCCATCATCCAATAAGGTGTGTTTTAGTAGTTTGTATACTTGTATAATCAACAAAAAGAGTAAATATTGAAATAAGAATATATTACTCTTCGATTTGATTGTGTTATATGAACTCTTATTTTGGAAAAAAAGACCGGAAGTTGAATGTATGAACGCAATTGTCTTGACAATTCTCGAGGGTAAATCAACCAGAGGGACTGCGAAGATTATATCAAGTGGATGTAACTCAGTCTCTGATAATGAGGCTGTATTGAAAAGAGTAAGTTGGACTTAATATAGTCAATATGTATCGATAATTAGGTCGTAAGTAGCTTTCACAGACACTTTGCGGTCTTTTTGCTTCAGGTCAGGCAGGACTGTCATCTCTGCGCACTGTCACTTGTTGGACTTGTAATAGAACATATCAATTGTTGTGTTTTTGCCAAAAACTATTCATTTTTTACATTTTAAAACGGTAAGAAAACTGAGTCCAGCAAGCAAATTAAAGTTATATGTGCTAACTCGCAGGTGGTGGCATAATGGAAATCTACCGAGTTTAACGACAACTGCGGATTTTTGGATCCCAGCTCGAGCACCGCTATCATCTGAAGTTGGAAATCACTGCAATGACTGACTCCTCAAAACCTCCTTTAGGGTAAGTACTTAAATAATAAGTACAGAATAATCAAATTAATTCAAGTTCAATATTATCCCTCCGATGGTTTGTGTAACTCAAAATGAACTGTTTAGTTAATCTAGCCTGGGTTTGACTGCTAAAAAACGATGCGCACATTTAACGGAACATTTGTCTACTCTGCATTATATGTGCAGATCATCACAGTCCACAAACAATATCTCTTGTTTGCGGTTCTCGGTGTGAAGTTTCTCGTGACACTACACATAGCCTATAACGTGTATTACCATAATATTTTTAGGAAACGTTTACGACTATAATTGTGAGTAACAGTAATTAATAACCGTAACTTCATTTGTCAACACTTGAAAAGCATGTGTGGTCTATATGTCAGTACTGACAACACAGAGAGTGTTCCAGCAGCAAGGCTAACCTGCTCTCCATTTGCCCTCTGTCTCTCCCTCAAACACACACACACACACACACACACACACACACACACACACACACACACACACACACACACACACACACACACACACACACACACACAATGAATATACAGCTCTGGAGCAGAGCATAGAGTAACAGTACAGTTGGTTTGGAGTGGATGTTAGACAGGCATGGCCTTTTTCTGTTGGAAAAACAACAGCAGTAACAACCGCAGGTGCTGTCCACAATGTGCTCATGATCTGTTGTTTGGGGTGTGGCTGGAGCTTGTGTCTCTGGTATGTTCATCAGCTGTTAAGACAACATGGTACAGTAGTGATGCTTTTTCCATTCATCCTATTTGTTCATCACATGTGTGGCATTTTTGGAGATTTGTCACCTGATCACATCAACAGATCAACCTTTAATCATCATTGACTGTACATTACATTTGATTCCACAGTATGCTACCGTTAAGAACAATGTCCATACAGTTTAACTCTGACTCGTCTGGTAATTTTCTCTTGATAGAATGGTCAAAAAGGACCCATTACAGCCTTCCATGGCCTACTTTGTCTTGTGTTATTACAATGGATATGAGTTAGCTAATGAGGTGCTCACTGATAGGGTACATTGGGGCTTCTTATTTGATGAGATGTCAGACAAACGTGATGTCAGCATTGTTATTATTGTTTAAATATGTAGTTTTCTTGTGTCCTGCTGTCATTAGGCCTGTCACGATAACTTATTTTTGTTGTAAATAATTGCGACAAACAATATTCTTGTCATTTTAAGAAAATTTCGTACCACTGATATTACATAATATAATGTCATAAAAAGAGCGCTCTTTCAATGAGGAATTCACTTTTAATTCTTAAGATCATGCATACATTTAAATTGGATTGGGAAAAAACAATGAAATAAAAAATAAATGGATAAAACCACACAAAATAAAAAGTAAATAATCATGGTAACACAAAGTATTATAATGGTTAACACAATGAGCAATACAGAGAAAAACAAAATTGCGTATGTGAGGTACCATAAGTAAATAATATTTGATTGTGATGGGCCTTAAGACGACTACCTTTTCTATCTATCATGCTTGAGCTCTTCTGGACCCTTTAAATAAATGTATCGATACTGTACTGTATGTTTGTAGTAAAGGCTCAACAGGAGTGTAGCGCAGATAATACATGTGTGTTCTTAGCAACACAAGTATGCTGTGATATTGTTTTGTTTTGAATTGAGGTTCGCTCTACTTCTCCCCAGATTTTTCAAGTAAAGGTCCCTTTAACCAGATACTCTTAAATACAGTGCTTCAGACACTCAAGAGCTTCTTGGCCAAATTAAAAAGTCGTCTGGTTTCACAGTCAGCTGGCAGTGGACCAGAGATGCCGGTCAGTGTGTGACATTTCTTCCCACATAAATTACCATGATGACTCCCTTTGTGTTGTGATTTCTCTTTCGTCATCACACAGTGAGTAACTACTTTACACAGCATAGCCCAGCCCTAATGAAACACAGGTAATAAAAGATGCATGAAGTCAGTGACAATCAGGTGTGCGCATCAAAATCTTGTGAGTTTATTTTGGTCACATGGTTCAGTCCCGATCAACCAACCAGACCCTGACGTAGACAAACACATTTTTTGCCATTTGTCAATACGCAGGCTAGGTGCATTTCTTTTTTCTACATAATTCCTCAAATCGTTCATAGAATACAAAAGCCCCAACCACTCTTAACATCCTGCTTTGTGTTGCCATCTGCTTCGCTGATGGTAGGTCCGACATTTGACGTTAAATGCATCTGTTTAGTTTTAAAACTCAACCACAGGAAGAGCGGGCTGGCAGATACTCCAGATAAATACAGTATGGGATTACATATAACTGTCTGTTTATCCTGAGCACACACACAGAGATAAGTATTGGCTACCAACGGTCCTGTTAGCCTGTGTGCACTCATGAGCACTGCACATAGAGGGATATCAACACCAGTTGCTAGCTTCAGTGTAAATGCTCATCAATTTAAAGCTGTGCCCACTAGACTAAGATGTCAGTCTCACCCTTTGCATGTATGCCATGTGTGTCTGTCAGTCCATACTGTGTGTCTTAAAATAGTCTCAGGGAGAGACATTGTGCGATAATGGAATCCCTTAGTGCTGTGTCTTTTCCTGCTGAGGTCTCAAATTATGGGGCACTAGCTCCACACCCTATCTTTCACAAAACTCAATTTAGAAGTTAAGGTTCCTGCGGTCGGCCACGAGCTCAGCCGTGCTGACTCAGGGATCTTCCTCTCCTTTTTTTCTCTTTTTCTTGAAAGCTGTACTGTATTCATTTTCCGAAAAGAGGAAAATGTTTCAGTGAATGTGGTCACATCTGGAAATGTTGGGTTATTTTTATGATGGGTTCAATTGAACTCCTGTGAAAGCTGATATAGGCACAGAAGGAGTATTGGAGGCTATACATTGTTGGCAGCAGTACAGTTTGCATCTGGTAACGTCTGCATTCACTTCACAGGCTGGGCCTTCCCGTTTTAAATAGAAAGGGAGTGGATGCAATGCTTCCAAAAGCATGTTCTGTACGGGAGAAGCCTGAGCAAAGTACTCTTAGATGAAAAGTATACATTTTAACCTTTGCTCATTTTAAGTGTTTCATAAGAAAGAAACATGGCACAAGACTGACTGTTAAAACTTTTGCATTCACCCATGTATGAGTTATTCCTTAAGTCGTTAATTAAATGTTTCCATCATTCACATTTTATGAGAACTTCCTCATCTTTAAGTAATGTGTCATAACCAATTCCAGCAACATCTAGTGTGGTTAATGAACACTAGGAATAATTACTAGGTCATTGGGCTCCACACATTAAAGCAGTACCAGCTCTCTGACTGTATTTACTCCAAAGCCGTGCCATGATACATCGGAAACATTTTAGACATCTAATCCGGCTGTATTAATAGATTGTTCTGCTCCTTAGGCCCCACTACATTTAACAACCTTTATTCTGCCTCTCTCTTTAGTGAAAGAAGCTGTATAGGTCATACCTTAACTACAAAGCGTGCCTCGATCTCAAGTATCTAGGTACAGTGTATCAGTCTGTACTATTATTTTGCAGCTGCTACTGTATGGGCTGCTCAGATTTATTCCTGGAAGCCTGCAGTCATATGTTAGTCACTGTGGTATGTGGGTTTGTCAAGAGCGGAAGACAGACGGATCGCATGTGTGTGTGCTCAGATTGGACGGACTCCTCTCACACCATCTGAAGGCCATAGCAGAGGTATTGCCTGATAACGCTGAGGTGGCGGAGTGCTCTTTCTGTCGCACAAGTTGTGATGGTTTTTGAAGCTTTTTAACACCTCTGCTATCTTCTTTATTGACAACCACATTGTGCAACGGTAATCAGCTACAGGTGTCAAGTTGACAGAAGCTATGGAAACATGGGTGTTATTACGTGTCGGCTTTCCTTTAAAAGGGCATCAATGAATGCTAAGAAATATGTGTTTCGATGACCTGATGATTGGATGGTAAAAGAGCTTTCGCCATTCAAAATCCCTTAAATGTCTAGATTGGGTGAGGAAGACCTGACACATTTTTTATTAAAGGTTCCCACTTATTTGTGTTGTATGTTTTTCAAATCAAAGGATCCTTGGGTGCCCGTGAGCATCACCCGTAGAGCAACAATATCTGTTTTTCTTCTTGTTTCTCCAACCAGAGCTCGATCTAATTGAACAAGTTGCTTAGGGAATAGAGAACGGACTATGGTAATTATCATTTCCTGCTGTTATGTTTCTCCATTCCATCTCTCCTTCCTTTCTCCTCATGTTAGACTCTACCAATCTACCCTTTTATATTTCCTTTCTTGTTGATCTTCGCCCTATGGGGCTTTTTGCCACCTGAGATTCCCTCTTACCAACCTTCCTTATCCCTCCTTCCCTTTTTTCTGCTGTTCTTCTGAGTGAGATTCTCAATCAACATTGAGCTGATTTAAAATGTAGAGTGGCTGGATTTTTACATTTAGTGTAAAGAGCATTAAGAAAACATGGTTTTGTATTTTATTTAAGTCACTTCAAATCTACCCCCATGAATAAAGGTGGTTAGTAATGTCTGAATGGAAACAACTAGGATGTTAAGAAAGTAATGACAAATAAAATTCAAAAAGGTCTACAGAAGTGTCAGTCATATTTGATCAAATAAGGTCTTCAAAGGGATCTTTTTAAAGCTTCCTTGACAAAAGAGAGAAAAAGGCTTCCTGCTCCTATTTTTGGAGAATGATTATTGTCTGGGAACATGTCTCGTGTTAATCTGTCACTGCGTGCCTCTGTGTCACTGGTCACAAGAGGACAGGAGGACTGGAGGAGGAAGTTGGGTGTGGTGCTGTTACACTAAGTGGATTTCTCTCTTTTAAGTAGGTGTGAAACAGATACTCAGGGATCACAAGTTACTGACTCAGGCCCCGTCCACACGGAGACGAAACGGAGACGAAAACGAACCGAATTCGATATCAAAAAAGTCTCCCGTCCACACAGAATCGGCTCAAGAAACGTGTCCGTCCACACGAGACCGCTCGACCCGCTGGAGATGGTGTATTACATATACCGGGCCTGTAAGTGGCGCTGTACTACAGCCACAAAATACACCAAAAGCTGCGAATAAGACCGATGACGATTATTATTATTACTGTATTATTATATTATATTATATTATTATTGTTGCTGATGGTTGTGGTAGAGGAGCTGTAGATTTTGCACTAAAATCTGTATCATGGTCAGTAGCGTCTGGAGCACGAACGCAACCCTGTGATCCGCCATTGTTGTTGTTGTTGTTGGTGAAACGCATCAGCAATGACAAGGGGGTGAGCAGCAGAGGTGGGGAGAGGCGGGGCTATGGCGTCATTGATTAAGGACATGACCGTATAGGGAGTACACACGGAGCCGCAAGTATTTCGTCCTCAGACCTACCCACTTTGGGAGCCGTTATCAAAGGGTATCGGATTTGGGCTCCGAATCCGCGTTTCCGTGTCGGCCTCGTGTGGACGAACCGTCTATACGATAGAGAACGTTAGCGGATTCAACTGATATTGTCTCTGTGTGGACGGGGCCTCATTCTGGCTGAGAACATTGGGAATACATTCTGAATTCAAACCCTTTAAATAACTGGAAGGACTGTAAGCAACCTAATTGATCCAGAGGAGTACAAATTAATTTAGCACCTGAGGTGCGGTGTTGTTTTTAATCTCCCTGGGGTTGTTATGTTACTGTTGCTGATTCTGCACTCCTGTTGAACACATTGTGCTGAGCTCTCACCTGGCATGGATGTTATGGTGGACCTCCTCTGTAGTCATTATCATTGAGTAAGTTCACTTGGCATTGCAGTTGGGTGGTAATACGCATCAAGGCATATGCTAAATTGCTTGTGGGCCTATAGCAACTGTAAACAAACCCTTAAAAAACCTCTTATGTCTCCAATACTCACTTCTAAAACAGAAAGTCTTTCCCCTGCTTTCTGTGCCCCTGCTCCTTTCTCCTCCTCTCTCCGGGTCCCTGTGTGTATGCACCCAAAATCGACAGCTGCTACTAAACTGAGGTCTGCCCTCTTCTACGCAGTCAAGTGGTGTAAATATAGGTTGCCATGGGGACACCATGACACCCAAGGGGGCATGCTGGCTATGTAGCAGGACAGAGAGAGTGGCTCAGGGTCCGGGATGTGTATCATTCACAATGTGTCCAATGCACACCAAGAGGTTAAAACTCAAGTGTGCACACAGACAAGTGTGTCTCCATGTAAGAGTGTGGGTGGGGTCACAAAGTGGCACTCAGGGATAAAAAATGCTTACTTTGTTGTTGTTTCTACTGATGCACATCACTTAGATTATATTCTAGGTTTGAATGATTATTAACTGAGGCCATTTTCTATATTCACATTTATATATCTTTATATAATAATTAAGCAATGTAAAAACAAGCTAAACATTTTTTTAAAGGACATTGTTTGCAGTATTTCCTAAAATAGTTTATTTGTATTCTCTTGAGTTGCCAAGTTATATTCTTTTAAATTACTACTACCTTTATTTAGGACTATAACCCTTTAACTGCCGGACCAAGAAAAAAGCTCTGGAAAAATTATTTTGTTGCATTTTCTTATCAAATGGGCCACAAATAAGCACAAATACATTTTTTTTTTGACTGACCACACAGTTTTGTTTTTGTGAGCCTCTACCAAATGGTCGAGCTGGCCTTCTATGGTAAAAGTACATTTTCAACAATCATCATATACAGTACAGTATCAAACTCAAATAAAACACAAACTCAAATACATTTGTTTCTTTTATGGAAAATGAGCAATATATACAACCAGATATATTCATAAAAGATAATAAATTATAATTGTAAAAAAAATTAAATGGAAAAAAGTCATGTAAAGTGTTTTTCATGATAAAAAAAATACTTGCTCATCTTACTGTATATGCTGAATTGGCCTAACAGGAAACCACTGGCCTAACAGCAAATGTCTATATCCTGTCTTGTCCTAATTTGCTCATCTGTGTGCAATTTTGGGCTGAATGCCATGCATGAAAGGTGCTATATAAATTATTATCACTGTTTCACTCTGAGACTCATAAGGCAGTACTATATTTAGTAACATTACCATGAATCTAGCCATTTATTTACCATATTTTATTGGAAAACATCTCTGAAACTCTGAAAAAGTCGTATTGCTAGCTTACCAATAAAGGCCAATTCGACCGATTGGTTAAGCATATTTTCAAAAAAATAATTACACCCTTGTTAAAACTTGTTTTGTGCATCAAGTTATCTAATAATGTTCAGTCAGTGCCCTGCCACTAAAATATGTCAAAAATGATATGGTTACCTTACAAAAGTTGACCAAAAAGAGTGATTTCTTCAGCAGTGATTTTTAGCATTGCCAACTTTCTCAGTTGAAGCTAGCTGAAGGGCATTCTGTTTGAACCACAGTGACATCTAGAGGTTGTTTTGTGCATAACATGTCAACCAAAGGGTAGAGCTGGCTGAATCAGATGGAGTTCAACTTTTTTTTTTTTTTCAACAAGATATCAAGACGCTAAATGTGCTCTACCAAATGGTGGTGCTGGCAGTTAAAGGGATAAGGCACAATAAATAAACACACTATTTTGTATAGTAGTCTGCAATTGAAATGGAAACTGAGCAATCTGGTGCCACTAAATGTTTTTAAAGCTCGGTTGGATGCTACTCAATCGGAAGCTGTTGGTACCTGCTCATGTGGATAGTTATGTAAATTGTAATCCCTGTAATGATGCTGTATGATGTCATTTTTGTTGTTCTGTTTATGTTTTTATGTTTACTTGAGCAGATCTCCCTTGAAAAAGAGATCAATGATCTCAATGGGATACACCTGGATAAATAAAGGTTCGAAATGAAATGAAATACGAAAAAAGTGTCATAACGCATGAGACCATTACACTTTTTAAAACGTTTCTGGGACAAAATTGATATAAAGTCCTTCTATCCTTAAATTATTCCAGGGGACAAGGGCAGTTTATTTAAACATATGTGTTTCCTTGTTCTAATCTCTGGGATGGACCTCTGTAAAATATCTTTAAAGTAGATATTGATTTGTTTTTATTTATTTAAAATGCACAAAACTTGTCATAGTAAAACTAGGTCAGTTTGTGATGTGCCCAAATAATCTGCAGTGTTTCAAGTTGGTTGTCTTCATTAGAGGATAGTGGCTCTTTGTTTTAGTACTCCTATTGTCTGAAACTGAACAACAGACTCATCAGAAAGAAGCCCCGTCTCTGAATGGGGACACGTCTGTCTGTCTGTCTGTCTGTCTGCCTTATCGGCTGTCTCTCTGCCTGACTTACTGACTCGATGAGTCTCTGTCTGCTGCTATAAGTCATCGTTCAATCGACTCCCATCTGCAGCAGATTTAGTTGTTTACAGTACATTATACTGTAGGTATCACTGAAAGACGGACCATTTTTCCCCCAAATTGTAACTGGATCCTTATGAAAGTGATGAAAAGATCACAAACACAATAAGCAACTTATATTTACATGAGTTAAGGTGCGAGGGAACGATTTGAAGAAAATGGGTATAACAGAAAAATATTGCTTGACAAAAAAGTAGGCCACTTGTAAATGGAATTTATTTTGGTGGTGGTTTTGCTGACAGAGCACAGTTCAGAGCATAAACTAATATATTCCATTATTTGTATAGCCTACCAGAGTGGGAACATTTAGGCCTTGTTTCCATGGCTGGGATCAACACAGTATGGGATTACAAATAACTGTCTGTCACTTACAGTTACTTCCTCTCAAAACAAATCCTCTAGGTAGTCTCCTGTGTGTCTGAGCAGTGTTATGTCATTTGACTTGTCAAATAACAACAGTAATCTGAGTGTGACATTGATGGATTTGCATTTTGAATGCAGTCCGACGCCATTCGCTGTGATCTTGCCAAACCTGTCATTTGAAGGGGATTTAATTTTTGCCTACATCCTGGAACCCTCAGACACCTTTTCCATCTCTTTATTGACGCTCACACACCCAGGCTCTGCAACTGTGCCTTAATCAGTCAGCACAGTAATAGTAGGGTCAGGGAGGAGGCAGCCTTAAGTACACACACTCACTCTTACTGCAGTTAGACACACAGACGTGTACACACTCCGACTAATCTTTAAAGAGGCTAACAGACAGACAGCAGTAGGATGTCGGCTGCCCATAGGCCTATGTCTGCCTATAAAGGTATAACAGGTATAACAGTCTATAAACATTACACTTATAGATACTCTTGTCAGGGTTGAGTGAAGCAGGCAGGACCCAAATGCAGATTTAACAGAAAATACCTTTATTTCAAGGCTACAAGTGAATATACAGAGCCCTCCCCCGTGAACACAGTCAACAACAAACAATAATCTCACAACGACAGACAGACAGAAAAACCAGAACTTAAATGCACACAAGACTAATCACACAAACAAGACACAGGTGAGGAGGGGGGAGAAAACACAGGAGCACAAGGTGAACACAATCAGGTAATCAGGTAGGAGGGAACACAGAGACAGGAAGCAACAGGCAAGACAGGGGATGAACACTTTTCAAAATAAAACAGGAAACCAAAGACAGATCTAGACATGACAAAACACAACACAGACAGATCGTGACAAGTTCTAGCACTTGATTGAAAAGCGGACATCATACTTTACCCCCACCTTTGTGCCAAACATTGGTGAGTTATTTTGCCTGACCTACAGGCTGTGCAAATAGCTAGCCAAGTAATTGAATGTGTTCCTTTTTTTCCATGAGTCTAAAAGCAATTCATGTTTTGGATGGGAAGTGTGTGCCTCAAAATGCTTTGGGGTGTCAGAGAGAATAAATGAGTGTTTGCCTTCTCTCATATAATCTGTTCATAAATGACTCCTTCTCCCTGCAGCCACATACGCTGCAGCGGTGCTCTTCCGTATATCGGAGGACAAGAGTTCAGACTACAGGAAGAGAGTATCAGTGGAGCTCACACACTCGCTCTTCAAACATGACCCTGCAGCCTGGGAAATGGTAAGGATGGTGTGTGTGTGTGTGTGTGTGTGTGTGTGTGTGTGTGTGTGTGTGTGTGTGTGTGTGTGTGTGTGTGTGTGTGTGTGTGGCGTGTTGTCATGACATAAATATTTAACTCTGGTGAGGTATGTACTGTATACGTGTATAAGATCTCAGAATGAAATGAATAGAAAAATTACTTTCTATTCCTGTTTTACTGTACCCTTGCACTTCCTTCTATCCTAACATTAACTTGGTAGGTTGGATAATTGGTCAGTGTGTCAGGTTTTCTCCTTGGAACTATCTAAAAGTATTATCCCCCATCTCAAACCCTCCCATCCTAAAACAGCCATTCCATATGAAGTACCCCAAGGTTCTGTCCTGGGTCCACTACACAGACCCATGGTGCTTAGGGTATCCATAATGACAGTATTGATTTGTATTACAAAGCAGATGATGCCAAACTTTAGAGCCTATAAGTATTTACTTTAAAATGCCCCTATTTCTCTGCACACCTATCAGGTGAAACTACTAAACAGACTCAAGTTAAAGAAATATTACTGTACACATTTCTAAGTACCACACACTCACTCACACATACAACCACACACACTCTTCACCATACCACCTCACCCATCTGTTGCCTTCTATTAGTATTCCTTCAGACTATACAAACATGTGTTTATGAGAGATATAATAATAATAATAATAAATTGGATTTATATAGCGCTTTTCTAGACCCAAAGACGCTTTACATTATGAGTCAGGTCGACAAACAAAACAAGAACAAAAACACAAACAAAAACAAAAACAAAACAAAAACAGAAAAGCAGTCAGGAGGATGTTGGTTCAGAGGGGGGAGGGGCGGGTTTAAGGATAAGCAGAGTTGAAGAGGTGGGTT
>NW_011360274.1:0-1883 GCF_000735185.1 Notothenia coriiceps | reverse complement strand
AGAGGGGTGCAAGGAATAGTCCAAGTAGTGGGGGAGTTTTATACAATATGTTTAAAACATAAAAATAAAAAGGTTTTAAAAAGTTGTTTAATGTTTTAAGGAGGTGACGCTACTCAGCCAATCAAATCGGTGCAGTCAGCACGATAGATTCAAACACACACACACAGAGACGAGACAAGAGGAGAGAAACAGTCGGAGTAATTTCAAATGGCGGAAGGTAGACAGCGAAAACAGAGCATTTAATTACATTTTCTCTTACTGGACCTCTTTGAAATGCAATTGAATACCCCTGCATTATAGCAACAACAACAATAATAATAATAATAATAATAATAATAATAACAGCAATAATAATTGGGAGGGGGGGCGCGGCTGTTCTTATGTTCTCTGAGGGGAGGCTCACCTACCCACACTTTGAAAACCCCTGCTTTAAAGGATATTTGGATCTTCTTTTCTCTTAAAGTCAGATGTTGAAGTGCTAAAAAAACAGTAATCTAATAAAACATTGACACAACACATACAGATAGTTAATCAATTTCATTCATATCTTGTTTAACCCTTTGAGTTTCAATTTATTCTGATAAATGTTCTGTTACATTTAATTTTGTTTTTACTCTTTCACCTCAAAGTCAACTTGTGGCCTTGGAAACCACAGTTATTCAAAAAAAATAGTTTCCTAACAGCATCCGGACTCATAGAAATCTACAAGCTGGGATCAAACATGATAAACACACATCTTCAGGACTAAGAAAACTGCATTCACTGGATTTATATCCTGAACAGACACATTTCCTTCATTCTCTCACCTTGAAAACATATGTTGCATTTGTGTCTGTGGTGTTAGCAGGAGTCGGCATCATCTCTTCTCTTGATTCCTCTTCCATCTGAGGAGTGACTGTTGTCATGTTCATCTTGTTGTCCAGAGGATGTCCCATCGATCCAAACATCGCAGTCCAGGCACAGAGCAGCACAGCAACCCAGCGGACATTTACACACAGCATGGTTGGAAGTTATTCTGGAAAGCCTGTGAGAAGATACCAGTGTAAAGTCAATGACTGAGCTTCCCTCCTTTTTATATTCCTCCCTCACTCATCTTCATCACTTGTTAGAATCCCATTGATGTCATATAGATACACCAGATCACACAATAACATAACAAATAGTTTGACACACATCTTCCCCGAGAACTACATGCACATCTAAATGTCCTTCTGCTATCTAGAACAACTGCAAGACTATAAACATAACATGACTCAGCGAGAAAAGTCAGTTCCCATGGATGAAGAGTAACGCGCATGTGGTCCATGATTAGCAAATGTATTTGCTGAAACACAACATAATGAGATAACAAATAAATAACGTCATTCAAATGGTCTTGTTGTATTTCATATAGTAAAAGTTGAATGGAATATTTTGTGACTCACTTGAGAGATACAGCGAGTTTCTCCTGCTGAATGAGTAGCACATTATCTCATGTAGAGATTACGATGGGACATTTCATCACAATCTAAAGGGTCATGCATTGGGACTCATTTGCACTGGCCTACTGATCTGAAATTGGATGTATGTGTATTTACATGTGTACATTTGAGATGAGGGTTTGAAATATAGAGTTTATGATGAGCTACTCCCTCAGTTAATGTGAACAGTGGGTCTCTTGCTTTTTACTTTGATGGAGCTGTCATTAACCCTATATTAGAAACAAAATGATGATCTTTATGTCATCTACAGGGGTGCTCCCTCATTGTTTGGACCTTTAGAATGTCTGCAACGGACCAACTGCTAGTTTCTTTTCACAAAAATAAATCCCTCATAATGACGTAGTGAATGCGTGTCCACCTCGTAACGACCCTTTGGTAGATTATATGGAAACCAGCAGCAAT
>NW_011360273.1:3671-11715 GCF_000735185.1 Notothenia coriiceps | reverse complement strand
CTTTAAAGTAGAGACACTACATACTGATATACACCTGAACATCAGCAGGAGAGGACTCTTTAAAGTGGAGACACTACATACTGATATACACCTGAACATCAGCAGGAGAGGACTCTTTAAAGTAGAGACACTACATACTGATATACACCTGAACATCAGCAGGAGAGGACTCTTTAAAGTAGAGACACTACATACTGATATACACCTGAACATCAGCAGGAGAGGACTCTTTAAAGTAGAGACACTACATACTGATATACACCTGAACATCAGCAGGAGAGGACTCTTTAAAGTAGAGACACTACATACTGATATACACCTGAACATCAGCAGGAGAGGACTCTTTAAAGTAGAGACACTACATACTGATATACACCTGAACATCAGCAGGAGAGGACTCTTTAAAGTAGAGACACTACATACTGATATACACCTGAACATCAGCAGGAGAGGACTCTTTCAAAACATCAGGATGATAAAAGAGTTTCTTAGGGAAACTTTCTTGATCCATCTAAGTTGCAGTTTGAGAAAAATTACATGAGTTGAGAAAAAATGTAGTGAATAAATTACATGAGTTGAGATAAAATAAATTACATGTTACCTGTGTTTTCTATCATTAGATCCTCCAGATGTTTCTCACTGACACCCAGTCTGACCTCACGAGCTGAACATGAAAACCATTCATGTTTAATTTAAAGGTTTTATATTTGTATTGTTAAAGTGTTTTGAAGAGCTTACCTTCACTGTGTTTCTCCAGCTGCTCCAGTTGTGTCCCAGTAATTTTAAGTCTGACTTTCAGAGCTGATAAACAATTGAATGTTATTCAATTATATTTTTACTGAGTCTGGATTTAAAGTGTAAATGATAAAGTTAATACAACTATAATTCTACCTGTAGTGTTGGTTTGACTTTCTGTCAGTCTCGACTCCATCAGGGAAAGTTGAACAGACTGAACTGAAAACACAAAATCAAACCAACAACAAATCTTGTTAAATTCTTTCAATAATCTGTATTTAACAAGAACGATCAGAGTTGATCCATCGTATAAATTGGGTGGATCCTAAGTGTTTTCTGTGTTCAGATCATCCAGCTGTTTCTCAGTGACTCCCAGTCTAACCTCCACAACTGAACAGCAAACTATTCAAATTTAATTTAATGGTTTGATTAGTGATTATTTAACGTTTTTATTGAAGGGTTAATGATATTACCTGCAGTTTGCTGCTCCAGTTGTTTCTCAGTGGATGTCATCCTGACATCCAGAGCTGATAAACAATCAGATGTTATTCATTTATTTATTTACTGAGTCTGGAGGTAAACTCTTCAGTAAAGTCAAGATAAGTGTTAATACAAACGGTTATGTACATCTAACTCTACCTGTTGTGTCTTTTTCACCTTCTGTTAGTCTCGACTCCATCAAGGAAAGTTGAACGGACTGACCTGAAAACACAAAATCAAAATAAACAAATATCAATCTAATTATATGTTGTAATTTGTATTACTCAATACAAGAGGTTTATACATATGTTCAGAGGTTCAGCAAATACTGTGAAGAACCCCAATATGTTTTTACAAAATCATAACGTTTCATTCTTGCAGATTAAAGAGTTCCTCAGGGAACGGTGTTGGGTCTTCTACAGTTTCAGTCTGAAGATATATATTAAACGTTTTTACCTGTGTTTTCTGTCTTCAGATCCTCCAGTTGTTTCTCACTGACACCGAGTCTGACCTGCAAAGCTGAACTCCAAACAATTCATGTTATTTTAACGGTGTCATTTGATGGTGAATTATTTAATATCATAGAGTTTATTATTTACCTGCAGTTTGCTGCTCCAGTTGTGTCTCAGTGGATCCCAGTCTGACCTCCAAAGCTGATTAACAATCAGATGTTATTCATTTATATATTTACTGAGTCTGGATTTAAACTGTTCAGTAAAGTCTAGATTAGAATGATACATTTACTGTATATGAACATTTAAATATAGATTTAACTCTACCTGTAGTGTTTTTTAGACTCTCTGTCATTTTGGACTGCATCAAGGAGAGTTGAACAGATTGAACTAAAAACACAACATCAAGGCCAACAAATATAATCTTGTTATATTATTACAATAATCAGTATCGTAATAAGTTGAATAATCAAACAATATTTGAAAAAAGGACCGTCAGGGTTCATTCAAGCTTATAAGGCGTTACTCAGAGAACAGAGTTGGATCCTCTACAGTTTCAGTCTGATGATATACTTATAGATTTATACCTGTGTTTTCTGTCTTCAGATCATCCATCTCTTTCTCATTGGCACCACATCTGACATCTATAACTGAACAACAAATCATTCATGTTTAATTTAATAGTATAATTAATTATTAATCAATATTAATATTGAAGACCTAACTATGTTACCTTCATTGTGATTCTCCAGCATCTCCAGTTGTGTCTCAGTGGCTCTCACTCTGACATTTAGAGCTGATTAACAATCATATGTTATTTATTCATATATTTAAATGTTTGGATGTATACTCTTCAGTAAAGACAAGATCATATAGATAAGTGTAATTACATATGTCAATATAAATATAACTGTACCTGTAGCGTTGTTTTGAGATTTCGTCAGTCTCGACTCCATCAAGGAAAGTTGAACGGATTTAACTAGAAACAGAAAATCACAACAAACAAATATTTCTTTTTTTTTTAATGTTCCACTACTATGTATTATGATTACTAATGTAATGTTCATTGGTAATAATGGAATATTATTTAATAGCTGACTAAGAGAGGTAAATATGTCAGTTCAGAGGGTTAGCAAGTTTTGCAAAGAACCCTTATATATTTGAGATTTCCAAAAGGACAATCAGGGTTCATTCTAGTTTCTAAAGGAGTTCCTCAGGGAACCATTTTGGATCCTCTACAGTTTCAGCCTGAAGATACAGTATATTGAAAGGTTTTTACCTGTGTTCTCTGTCTTCAGAACTTCCAGCTCTTTCTCACTGACACTCAGTCTGAACTCCAGAGCTGAACAGAAAAAAATTCATGTTTAATTTAATGCTTTAATATACGATTATTTAAAGGTAATATTAATTATTTTACCCGCAGTTTGCTGCTCCAGTTGTGTCTCAGTGGATCCCAGTCTGACCTCCAGAGCTGATCAACAATCAGATGTTATTCAATTATATGTTTATTAACTGAGTCTCGTTTTATAATCTTCAGTCAGAAACATAATTGTAAATACAATTGTTATTATAAATCTAACTCTACCTGTAGTATTGTTTTGAGTTTCTGTCAGGCTGGACTCCATCAAGGAAAGTTGAACAGATTGAACTAAAATACACAACATCAGAACAAACAAATATAATCTTTAAACATTTTTACAATAATATTGTTTCAATCTGAAAATGTTTATTTAAAGGTTTTTACCTGTGTTTTCTGTCTTCAGATCTTCCAACTGTTTCTCACTGGCACTCAGTCTGACCTCTAACGCTAAAGAAAAAACAGAAAATATCAGATTAATTAATAACTAATTAGAACTGTTGTTAATACACATTATAAAGTAAATATATGTCTACCTGTAGTGTTGTTGTTGTCAACTAGTTTCGAGCCCATCAAGGAAAGTTGAACAGACTGAACTAAAAACACAAAATAAATTGGACAAAAACAACAATACTCGTTAAGTTAAATGGAAATGCCCTAGTTACACAACACAACACATAACCAAAGCATAAAATAATATGTTCATTAATATATTAAGATTTGTACCTGTTTTTTCTGCTTTCAGATCTTCGAGCTGTTTCTCACTCTTACTCAGTCTTACCTCCAACTCTAAAACACATCATAAATATCTTATTTAATTATAACAAACACAGACTTCCATTGATGAAAATATGTCATTGCTGCCTGTTAGTTTGGACACCATCAAGGAAAGTTGAATAGAACGGACTAAAAACACAAAATAAATCAGACAAAAAATACATAATTTCGTATTTGTTTTATTGCAATTGTTTGGAAATATTGTAGATACATATGTAACACGCCACTGCTGCAGCACTAAGGTGTATTTTAAGAATTTTAAATGTGTGTTTATTCATTTGTTGTTTGTTAAAAATAGTTGAAGCACATATTTCATACCAAAAAAATCAAAAAGGATGATTAATGAGTTCCTCAGGGAACCTTACTGGATCCTCTGGGGTTTCGGTTTGAGGTAGCACTACATGCACAGTTTGAGCTAAAATAAAGTACTTCCAGTTTGAGTCACTTTCGTTAGCTGAAACATTTCGAGTGCTACCTGTGTTTTCCGTCTTCAGATCTTCTAGCTGTTTCTCACCGGCACTCAGTCTGACCTCGAACGCTAAAGAGAAAACAGTACATTTCAGATTAATTAATAAATAATGACCACATGTGTTGATGAACATAATAGAGTCGATATATGTGTACCTGTAGTGTTGTTGCAGTTTTTCAGTTTGGACTCCATCATGGAAAGTTGAACAGATTTAACTAAAAACACATATTAGATTGGACAAAAGCAACACTACTCATTAAGTTCTATGGAAAAGTCGTAGTTACACAAGTAAACAAAGCATAACATAATAATTACCTCGAAATATGAAGGTTTTTACCTGTGTTTTCTGTCTTCAGATCTTCCAGTTGTTTCTCACTGACACCCAGTCTCACCTCCAACTCTGAAAGAAGTGAGTCAGCAAGTTCTGTAATACCTTACTACCAAAAAACCACAACTCAACTCATTACTTCTGAAGTAATTAATTGACAAACTAATTAACGAACAGATGGATGATGTACCTGCGTTCATTTTGTCCAGCTGACTCTCAGTCATATTGAGTTTTCTCTGCAGATTCATCACTTCCAAGGTTTGATCTGAAACATAAGCATGAACTAAACTGAACTGCAGTAAAACTATGTTTGGGTTTAGCTGTGAACTTTTTTGTGTAATTCATTCATAATTTCGTAAATTATCTGTTACCTGTCCTGTCAGTCTGCTGCTGCTGCTGCTTTACTTGACTCTCAGCAGAGTTCAGTCTGAACTGCAGCTGTTTAACGGTATCAGCCTGAACTGAAAATAAGAGAGGAAACACAGGAAGTGGCATCACCTATCAAAACCTGCTGCATCTCTTTTTGAAAGAGCCTGATTCACCTTTCATCAAATGGCATACGGGAATGTATTGCAAGTATTCTTGTTTGGGTAAAAATACTCCATTTACAAGTAAAATCCTGCACTTAAAGTACATCTTGCTGACAATTCTTATGTACTCTCCAGTGCCAAAATAAACATTTTGCTGAAAAGACTTACACATGTTCTGTGCCGTAGTGTTTCTCACCTGTGTTTTGTGTCTTGAGTTCCTCCAGGTGTCTCTCTACAGACTGCAGTCCACTGGTATGATCTGAAACAATATTCAAAAGAATATTAATGGCATTTGCTGACTGATAGGGTAAATTAAAGATTGTATGTGACCCACCTGCAGAGTTTCTCTTCAGCTCATCCAGGTGAAGGCGGCTGGAGTTTAGTCTGCTGCTGATCTCTGACACTTGATCTGAAATAAATTAACAATCACAATCAAAATGTAACACTAAAGTAACTCAGAGACAAGTGGTCTGACGGTAACACAGACTTTCCTCTTGATTAGGTGATTCTCAATACTAAGAATGGTTCAGAATAAATAAACAAACTATTGATTGTGTGAATATATAAATAATTTAGTAGGTGAGTAAATGAGATCAGATGAAAGATTAATTGATAAATATTTGGTGTAGGTATACATTATTAAACATTTCATAAATGGCGGGATGTTTGGTGATAAAGACCTCGTATGAAGCTGATCTCGCTTCTCTCTGCAGATGAATTCAGTTTTTTCTCCATCGAGTTAAGTCGGCCCTGCAGAGCTGCAACAACACACGAAAATCACAAAAACGAATTTTTATTTCCAAATGATTTGCTTTAAGTCTTATTTTGTCTTACATAATTGTGTATTAAGTTTAAACAAAAGTTATTTTATTGAAATATTTTTTGTTTTTGTCTTGATCTGTATATTTGGTATTGAGGTAAAATCAACAGAGAGATACACAACTTTAGTTATAATATTTTGATTACGTTACTGAATGCATTTTCTAACAGATGATTAGTGATTGTATCGCCGTACATATTTGAATTAACCCTTCCAACCCCAATGTACTTATACTGAAAGCAACATTGACGATTATTGATTATTTTGTATTAATGGATCAAGTTATCTCACCTCGTGTTTTCGTTTTCAGCTCCTCCATCTCAGCTGATCCGTTGCAAGATGTGACTGCTCGGAAATAAAAATGATAAAAGTTTGTTTAACATTATAACTTTAAACTCTTTTCAGTGTTTATTTGCTCCATATGACATGTGAAAGTATTTTACGTTTGGGACATTTTTGTGATTAGGTTAGTTCAGCAGTTAAATCCATAGCACTCCTTTAAAGTGAGATTATGAACGCCACAATCAGGACTACATTTCCTACAATTACACATCAAAGAGAATAGCCTCTAATAATTCATGGTTTAACAGATAATTAAGTAGCTGTTAGCAGATATAATTACAGGGTTTGTTTTAACACGAGATCTGGTTACAAAAGCATTGTAGTTACAATATAGTTAATACATGTTTTTATATGGACTATAATGATCATAAATTAGGTTAAAATAAAGAGTTTCTACAGCGAGGAAAAGAGAGATGAATCTGACCTGAAGTCTGTCTGATCAGCTCCTTTATCACACTCTCAGTCTTACACAGTCTGACTGCGATCTCTGAAAACACCACAAACTAAAGGTTACTCCAGAAATATCCTTGATGTGAGATTTTGTTTTGAGAGTGTGAATTTAAAAAGCTTTAAATCTTTGTCGGATTAACATAATCTATAATTACTGCAATGGACATAAGCTCTCATTTTATATATTTGAATGTATTCATGATCCATAATCTATTTTGTGCCAGGGTGATATGCAAACGTTTTCCTCCATCTTTAATACTGATTTAAAGACGTTTCAACTTTAACCTTTAATTACCACTACAGGCTACATGGGGCGCTGCTGAGCATCATTCATACACCTTCTCTCTGTAGAGTGGTGCAGGAATGAGTCAAAACATTCGGAATAAATTGGCATTTTACCATTTCCCTCGACTAAACGTCATCACGCTGAACATTAGCCACCTTTAGCTTAGCGGTGGTGACGTGAAGTCATGTGTCAGTCAACTGACCTCAACAACTACCGGCCAATCTCCAACCTTCCCTTCCTTAGTAAAATCTTGGAAAGAGCAGTCGCCGACCAACTCCACCATCACATGTCCAACCATGAGCTCTATGAACCCTTTCAATCTGCCTACCGGACCCACCACAGCACAGAGACTGCCCTGATCAAAATCACCAATGACCTCCTCATCGCAGCTGATTCAGGCTCCATCACTACACTAATTCTCCTAGACCTCTCTGCAGCCTTTGACACCATCTCCCATAATATCCTCCTCACCCGCCTGTCTGAACTCCTTGGCCTCACTGACTCCGCCCTCTCCTTCTTCCACTCATACCTCTCGGACCGGGCACAGTTTGTCACACACGCTGGCTGCAGCTCCCCCTGTGCTTCTCTGTCAACCATGGAGTCCCCCAAGGCTCGGTGCTCGGTCCCCTTCTTTTCACAATATACATCCTTCCGATTGGTGATATCATCCGCAGCCATGGTCTCTGTTTCCACTCCTATGCCAACGAAACCCAACTGTACATCAGCGCAAAACCCCCCCCTCAGTCACTAATCAACGGCATACACTAAATTAAAACATGGATGACCACCAACCTACTCAAACTAAACAGTGATAAAACTGAACTCATGGTTGTGGCCCCCAAGGCACTGCTCGGGAAGGTTGGAGATCTGCTCCTCAACATCGACGGTTCCATCATCTCCCCATCCCCTCAGTTCCGCAACCTTGGAGTTGTCTGGGATTCAACCCTCTCATTTCAAAACCACATCAAATCCGTTTCAAAATCAGCCTTCTTCCACCTCAGAAATATTTCAAGACTCC
>NW_011360273.1:0-3642 GCF_000735185.1 Notothenia coriiceps | reverse complement strand
CTCTCACCTTCCTATTTATGTGAATCTTTGACTTTTCGGTTTCAATTTGCTACTTATTCGTGGTACCATGTACTAGTTTTCATGTCACCGTCGCATTCAACTTATCAAGTCAATTATCGCGGGGCCGTCCTTTAGCACAAATTTCGGACCTAATTTTTGTCATCATTCCACGCGCCTGGACCGTCCAAAGACCACAAACAAGGTTATAAACCGCTTATAGTGCTCTGGGTTAAAGAAAGAAGGGGCGGAGCAAGACACGTTAATCAACAAAAAACTATAAGAGAAGGAAGAGAAGTAGGAAAACGAGGGGCCTGTCTTGGTGTAAAAGGGGGGGGACACAATGACCAATGCGGCTGGTAGAAACGGAAATTTGTAAAAGAAAAGTTAAGGGTCTAATCCATAAAATTTACCAAATTCCTAGAAACCCGAACATTGGGGTGTCATCTTTGCCCAATTCCCTCTTCTCGATTAAGTAGTACTACAATCGCCGAAACCGGGAACATCCTTTTTTTTTTGTGTAAACGTTTATACAACCTGATACATACAAAATTAATAAGTTTGTATTCAAATGTTTAAAATTACAAAAGTGCTATATGATTACACACAATCAGGTCTCCCACCCCGCTGCAACCACGTTCCACCACGTAAAGGCGTACAAAAAATTGTCTATTAAATATAAAAGTAAAACTTTCAAGACTAAGTATTTCACCTCACAACAACACACAACCACACACACACACACACACACACACACACACACACACACGCATACACACACACACACACACGCTGATACATTGTTTCATTACCTCACGCCTGGACTATTGTAACGGACTCCTGTCCGGGGTTCCCAGCAAAACCCTGGACAGGCTCCAGTACATACAGAACTCAGCTGCCAGGGTTCTCACACGCACCAAGTCCTGGCAGCACATCACCCCCACTCTATTCAACCTCCACTGGCTCCCGGTCAAGTCCCGCATCACCTACAAACTCCTCCTCCTCACCTACAAATCCCTCCATGCCTTCTCCCCTCAGTACCTCACAGATCTCCTCCACCCTTACATCCCGTCCCGCACCCTTCGATCCTCAGACTCTGGCCTGCTCTCCATTCCCCATTCACGCCCCCGCACCTTCGGGGACCGTGCCTTCAGTGTCGCTGCCCCCCCCCCTCTGGAACTCCCTCCCTGCAGAAATCCGCAACGCCCCTTCTCTCAACATCTTCAAATCAACCCTTAAAACTCATCTGTTCAACATCGCCTTCCAACAATAACTCACTCTCCCCCCCACTTACACTTCCATTTCTGCCCCCTGTTTTATGTCTCGTCCTTGTATGTTTCTTTGTAAAGCGACCTTGAGGTTATGAAAGGCGCTATATCAATTCAAGTTATTATTAATAATACTGTGACTTTAGTTTTATAAATGATTGTTTGGAGAAGGCTTTCATTTTACAAAAGATCCAAGATGCATTTCTACGTGTGCAAGCTGAAAGACATTTCAACATTGTGTGTAATCATGACATGATAAACTCCTCCTTACAGATTATATTCGGCTCCAAACAGAAACAAACCTGTAAGTCTGGATCAGTAATGTGATCTGAGTGAAACCTGTGTGTAATGAGGCCACACAGCTGTGATACAATAACACACTGATAACATGTCTTGGATATATATAATGGAGAAAAATGTGCAGCTCAGCAGTGTCAGACACGGTTAAACCGGTTCTCTGTAGAACAGTGTGAGAGGCAGAGTTTATCATATTTGTATTTAGTTCAATACACCTTACAGTCCACAGAGCTTCACTTGATCTGTTACACAAAGGGTGCAGACTGACATTTGCGTCACTTTAGCTTCATCCTATTCTGTACAAAATACATTTCATAATGAAAACAAACACTACTGTCCAACAGAAAACCTCCCCTTTTTATTTCCTCATGCACTATACACAAAGCTCTGAAAAGTAAATACCATAGTTTACAGGTTTACAGTCTAATGAGCCTAACACTACACAAGTAACTGGGCTTTATTTGAAATGTAACTAATAAAAAGGCTTTAGTTAGGCTTTTCTTTGAGGATTTTTAACATATTTTCAACCACTTTGACATGTTTTTCATTGTTGTCACTCTGAAGCAGCGCTTGCAAAAGCATGCACAAAATACTATTAGAAATGATACCAGGCTTTGGTTCTTGGTTCGAGTAGCTGGTATACAATAGGTTACAAATGACAGTCTGTATTTTTACCGTGTCAGATATGTATTTAATCAACATTACAATATTGAATCAAAAGATACCCAATATTAAATCCACTTGGATTGGGAAAAGGGCCGTAATAGGTACATCCCTATTACTTTGAATTCTCCAAGCAGATGAGTGATGACATCATCAGAGTTATTTTCTCACACACAGAAAACATGATCTAACTGAGTTAGTGGCTTTTCAGTCCTCACCATGTGTAACTATAAAGAATACAGAGCAGAGTCAGCAGGGATCCCTTCAAAATACAAAAAAAAGGTATGGTTCCACAAACAATAAAAGACCACAATGCACTTGCTAAATGTGCCATTGTTGTTGCAGTTCTCCTGACTGCCTACAGAGGGCAGTACGAGGCAGAGTGTGAGTCATGTCTCTGATGGTCACTGGCTCCTCACAGGTCGATGGTTCCTCTGACTGCCTACAGAGGGCAGTGTGTGTCATGTCTGTGATGGTCACTGACTCCTCACAGGTCGATGGTTCCTCTGACTGCCTACAGAGGGCAGTGTGTGTCATGTCTGTTATGGTCACTGACTCCTCAAAGGTCGATGGTTCCTCTCACTTTAAACTTCTTGGCTGAGCGTTCACTGGCTCGCTGCTCAAACTTGCTCCCGTAGATGTGGGACACGAAGCCGTTGATCTCCACTGAGAAGACGCTGTTCCTCTTGGGGATCACTGTCACACAGAGAATAAAAACAATCTGTAACCAGCTTCACCATATTTTTGTAGAACATTATATTGTATTGTGACAAGTCTGACATGGTGGACCATAGTTAAAAACAACTAAGAATATGATGGAGGGACAGACGACTGGAAAGCAAAATGATTGTGATGATTGTGTCCTGTTTTCGTGAGTCTTACCTTTCAGTTTGTCTTCTCTGGTGATGATCTTGAAGACGTGTTTGAATTCTTGGACGATGATCCCAGTAGTCCCTACATACGACGGGCATTTAGAGCGCACCACTGTGACAGAGACAAACATGAACTATTAGAACTCAGTCAGCACAATAGGATATTCTCTGATGGGCATACAATAAGTAGATTGTTGTGAATGAATGATCTCCATAATCAATAATATCTAAATGACTCATTTGAAAAAGGTTTCTATCTTATAGGCCCCGTAGGAAAGATCCGACTCACAGTGTTGCTATGTCTTATTTAATTATCCTTTATGGAAGCAGGTGGCCGAATGATTATACATTTAAGATTTTTTACAAAGAAGATGTTCACAAAAAAAAGATGTAATATTTTTGATGCAAAATAAATGTTTGTAAGAGTAGGGTGATTTTATTCATATAAAATCACCCTACAGATTGATTCTGCCCTCGCAAGAATACTTTTCGGATTGCAGGCTTGGCAGATAGCTTAACACGGAAATAAACACCCAGGAGACAGC
>NW_011360272.1:0-3111 GCF_000735185.1 Notothenia coriiceps | reverse complement strand
AAAGGAGACAATCTCCTCCAAGTCTGCTTCTCAAGTCACTTATGAAACTACGACTTTAATCTCGTAATTATTACTTTATTCTCGTAACATTACGACTTTATTCTCGTAATATTACGACTTTATTCTCGTAATTATGACTTTATTCTCGTAATGTTACGATTTTATTCTCGAAATCTCTCAGTTTTTTTTTCTAAGTGTGGCCCTAATACTCCGTCGTAATATGCTGCTCTTAAATCATTAAATTATTTTTAGCAAAATTATTATTATTATTATCTTTATGAAACAAGTGTTTCAATTGCTTTATACCTGATTTTGTCCATTGTTTATATTGATTGACAACAAGTATTTGCTAAGATCAGGATTGTTCAAAATGGGAGAAAAGATAGAAATACCAGAGTTAAAAAAAACATATTTTAATGAATTTTCCTAAGCCTGGTGTCCGCGGTCTAGTTGGGCGTCGGTTCCTCCCGGCAGGGCGTTGATTGTAACACCAATGTGGTTCACGTTCACGCTGCGGCAACACGCAGAGCAGTTAGCTAACATTAGCTGCAAACTGGTGGTAAGAATGGATGCATGATTAGGCAGGGATAAACATGCAGCTATTGGTAGCTTATTAAAGGGGACCTATCGCCATGAGTCAGGGAACTCACAAAGTGTCAGAAAATGAAACCTTCTCTCTTTTCCTCCATGCGCAAATCTCTGAAAACGGGGCTACAACAAGCTGATCTAGATTTGGCAATATGGCCTTTGTTTACATTAGCAGGCATCGCTAACACTCAGAGCTAACCAGTACTGGAGAGAGCACATGTGTGAAGAAGCAGGAAATACAAAGGAACTCACCTTGTGGTAAACCAGCAAGAGAGAAAGCCTTTGAGCTGCATACTGTTTCAGAAATAATCCTTGATGTGGTGTTGGCGTTTCATCACCGCGGCATTTATTTTAGACAGTATCTGCCAGGTCCCGCATGAGCGGCAGGCATAAGCTCTGCCCCCTCTTTTATTTATTTTTTAAAGCTTTATGTGCGAATCAGCACTTTAGTAATAGGAAGTGAAATAGAGGGATATGAGGCATGGCTAGAATGGGTGATCTGTTAGGTATTTTGAGCAAATCACTTCATAGAAACTTCATTAAAAGCTGTATTGCCTTAATAAAAGATGTTGAAACTGCGAGAAGTGAGTATTAATGACAATAAGTTTAAATGTCAAGTTTAGATGCATTTGTATTAAGGAGTTATACAAGTGATTTTCATTTAATGTCAGTTGGGTTGAATACAATTACATAGGGATTAATACAAGAAAATATGTAGGCGAATCCTCACAGATGAGTGAGGGGTTCTCACAGAATGGGGTACACCAGACAGAAAAGGTTGGAGAACCAGTGCTCTAAGATACAGTATTTGTTCTGTTTGTGTGTAACGGTAGCATATAAATCTGGTATTGTTCAATCCTGTTTTTCCGCATCCTATTTTGACACTTATTGTGTCAAAATGTCACCTGCTATAAACATCCATCCTCCTATGCCCTGTGCTGTGCGGTATTGTTGGTCAGTAGATTTATAGAATTGCTGTAACAGACATAAACAAAGGGTCAAGGTTAGTTTAGAGTGGATGTGTAAATGTGATTGACACAATTTCAGATCGTATTTGTGTTTAAATAATCTCAGAAAAATATGTAATTTGTGTTTAAAGGCCTGTAGTCATGTTTTTATGCAGATATGTTGCATCTTGAAAATCTTGACATCAACTGGTCAGCATACACCACTTTCCAACTTCCCAGCATCTAAGCTCTTCTACTCTTCCGAAAAGCACATAATTGATTACATTCCCTATATCCAAATTATAAAAATGTTGCTACTGGACCTTGACTTTTGTCTGCACATTATGTTTGGTGTGTGAAATATATGACATGACACTACAAGTTGTGCCAAATGTGTTGAGTAACAGTGCATGTTATCTTTTTTTTCGTATGACCTCGGCTAAGGATAGGTTGTTTTCTGTTTGTCTGTTTATCAGCAGGATTACAGTAACGCCACTGACCTGATTTTAATGAAACGTAGTAAATGGTTTTATCTTGGTCCATGAAAGAACCCTTTCTATTTTTATCGTATTAAAAGATATACGCAAATATTTATTTTTATTTTGTGAAACATTACGAGCCTCAGAGCAGGTCTAAGCTAAGTGATCTTGTATCTTTTAGAATCCTTTCAATTGCTTTTTAGGGTCTTCCCAAAACAGTGATTGATGATCTTCTGCATTAGAAGATGGTTTATGGTAGCTGCAAGATGCTGACACGCAGACATTTTCCTTGTTATCTCCGATATCTGCTGAGAATCATTAAAGCTTCATCATACTCCTTCACTGTAAAATAGGGTGTTTTAACTTGAAAATATAAATTCAAGGGCTGCCTTATATGACTTGACTTAATGTCAAAATGTACTTTGTTTCAACTCACAATGTTAAGTTAATCATGCCTTCATTTAATGAAAACAACTATAAGACTGGGACTATTTTCACCGCACAGGAATATGTCATCACTACTGCCATGTTAAGAGGCCATGGAAAGTTCCAGAACAATACACATCACAACCATAGAATGTATATATAAATGGACGTAGGGTCCGTGACGTCACCCATAGGATTCTGCAGAGTTGCCGAGAAGCCCTTAGTAGGCGGAGTCGGCCACTAACGGCTTGACAGTGACGTCAGAGTTCAACTCCAGCCTGCTCCAAATAAGGGCAAAGAGGCGGAGCCGAGGCGGGACATGCTGCCACCGAGCTGAAAGTTCCAGAGCTAGCTGACGCTACCAAGCTAAGCTAACATGCTCCCCATCTGCACACTGCCGTGGCATTTTACGTTTCTAAGGTAAGCGGATATCAAACTATTCAGCAAAACTATAAATAATAATCTAAGTTATTGAGTTTTTAGCATAATACTTCAGAATCTTAAAATCCCTTAACGTTTGTATGCAATTGTGCTAAATTCAACACTGGAATCAAGCAAATATTAATATGTTTGCATGACATTAGTTATTTATATTTTGATATCACTTAATTATACGTTTAATACATTTAAGTCAAGCTAAGGTACATGTGATGGTAGCTAGTTAGTGCTCT
>NW_011360271.1:0-12364 GCF_000735185.1 Notothenia coriiceps | reverse complement strand
TGTTAATTCTCTTTTCCACTTTTTTTAAGTATTATTTTAGAAAGTCTGAACACGAGGATCAATAAAGTATCCGTCTATCCATCCATCCGTCCATCCATCTTTCCGTCTATCTATCCGTCTATCCATCCATCCGTCCGTCCGTCCGTCCGTCTGTCTGTCTATCCGTCTATCTATCCGTCTATCTATCCATCCATCCATCCATCCATCCATCCATCCGTCTGTCTGTCTGTCTATCCGTCCGTCCGTCTGTCTATCCATCCATAAATCTATCCATCCATCCATCTATCCATCTATCACCCAGAGTGAGCTAAGAGGCTATTTTTCATCTGTATTCTGTGGACAGATATTGTAAAGTCGCCCTTTGAAACACATTAAAGTAATTATCAGTAAACACATGCAACACAGAGGCCTATCAAAGTGGAAATACTAAACCAAACATACAGATAACATAGCAAAAAAACAGCCACAGGTTAAAGCAGTACAAAGACAGAACTATGTGACTCGTTCTCTAGCTGTTCTTTATAAATATATTACCTCTACTCGACACACTGTATTTTAATTCTTAAATTAAAAGCAAATCATTATTTACGTCGATGATTCATTGATTGATCTGCATATCTTGAGTCTGAAAGCTACACTGCAGGTCTTCGTTATAAGGTGTGATTAACAACTGTATTTATATGTTAGTAAATATCCTCACCTTCTCAGTCACGAACTTGTTGACGTCGACGTCCTCGGGGAGGAAGTCTCTCCACCGGAGACCGCCGTCTCGCCACATCGCTCCCGCCTTTTTATGGCTCTAAAGAAGGAAATATTGTTTTAAAAAAAGTTTGTAGACTCTGTCCCTTTTGATGTGCAGTCACCATATCAACTGAGTCTGATACAGAACATTCTCTCAGTGTAATTGTAATTTAAAATATAAATTGTCAGAAGAATTGCTGAGGGACATCCCCAAATATCTATCCAAAGCTTTAGTATAGTGACGCAGAAACAGAAAATAAATTCTACTAACATCAATACAACTGGAGAGAGTTCACGTGTTAGACTGACACATTAACAACCATCAAACACTTCTTAAATACCGAAAATAAAACCACCGGACATAAAATAAATAAATAAAACCACCGGACCTTCCCACAACAGTTATTTTCTCATATATGAACACAGGGGAAATTATGGGTGAAATTCAATCAAACTGATATTTTGCTCAGAGAAAAAGTGAGAATTTTGTGATTTTGAGAACTGTTCAAATGATTGAATGAGAATATGAAGGTTCCCACACATTTTCATGGGACAAAACCTTCACATGACTTTTTATATGACCCGTAATAACATTTATTATTAAACGATTGGTCGACTAACACTTATCTAACGTCGACAAGACTTTAAGTCGTGCTTTTGCGTCAATCTTTGAGGACAAACTCAGTTTTACAGATCCATAAATGGTAGAAATGAAATGTGCTTTAAAGTAAAATAACTTGTTAAGAAGCCCCCAGCCATATGAAAGGATAGATAATTGACTATAACTAAGAGTTTCTCACCATTTCTTTGCACAGTAAGTTGAGGATTTGCACCAGCAGGACTCCGGCTTGGCCCAGAGGAATCAAAGGTTTGGAAACCTCCCTGGAGGAACAAAGGTCAAACAGAGGTTAACATCAAGCAGCCAGAAAGGGATGTTCTCCTGCAGATTTGTCCCATGTGAGGAGGGGGCTTCTAACCTGAAAAGCTCCCCCATGGGGATGCCTCCCTCGTGCAGCATGGGGGAGATCAGCTCTGCCAGGTACAGCCAGATGTGAGGGATGTCGATGGCCATGTCTTCAGCCACCTCCAGGATCTCCTGCAGCCTGAGGACACACAGCGAGGAGACATTTAAACGTTTATTTATAGGATGAAGAACAAGTTCAAACGCACTCAAACAATGAGAAAACTAAGCAAAAAGGCATCATATAAGTTTAAGGTAAGAATAAAGAGAAATTAGACTTTCTGAGAGTAATTAAGTAACTTAAACCATCATTTCCCCTGCTGGCTTCTGCTCATTTTAAATCCTGACGTTATAAACATTACTTTTATTTGATCAATCTCCTGCCGCCTGAGGACACAGCGAGGACACACAGCGAGGACACATCCAAACGTTTATTTATAGGGTGAAGCACAAGTTTAAACGCACTCATGCAATCTTAAACAATCTTTTGCAATATTTAGTTTTAAAAAGCAATGGGTTTTTTCTTGTGTTTTTTAAAACTTCAATTGAAAATGCGTAACTAAACAGGTGGATTGAAACACACCTCCACCCCAGTTTCACATGTCTACTCCCTCCAGAGAGTTCAACTGAAACTAACCTCGATCCTCATCTCAAACTTTGTCGTTTTGAAATTGAACGTTTCTTTGCTTGGAAAGCCGTTAAAATAGATGTTTAAGAAGCGTGGGAACCCTCGTGTTTTCTGTGAAGTTGTAGACACCTTTTACACACGATATACAACATTATAAATACACATTCCTCCCCCCCTCACTGACCCGTTGTAGTACTGCTGCTTGGGCAGAGTGCCGGCTTTGATGAGCTGCTGCAGCAGGAGGCCCATGCGCTCTCGGGCGATGGTGCTGCGCTCCAGCGTCGACTCCAGGCCAGTTTGTACGAAGAGGAACAGAAGCTGAGTGCTGCTCATCTCACGCACACACTGCAGAGCCTCCTGCGGGGCGGAGAGGACACACAGAGGGGTGTTAGGCTGATTAACTCTGCTTAGTGGCTGTCAGACGCTCATTTTAATGTTTATTAGAGAGCAATGACACAATCAGAATCGATACGATAATACTTTAATGTTCAGATCAAGTGTGAAATGTGACTTGCATCACAGCAGCTCCATGTGTAACATCAACAGACACATATCAAGACACAATACATGAAAAACAAACAAACATTGAACATAACAGCACAATCAGTGAGAGAAAAGCTGCTCAAAGAGCCTTCAGCGAGCATTTGATCTGGACTCAGCTCTGTATTTACTGAGAGGATGGACTGGAGCACAAAGGATGCTTCAGTCTGACTTTATTCAATCTCCCATTAGATCAGCCGTGTCAAACTCAATTTCATCACGAGCCACATCAGCATTATGGTTGCACTAAAAGGGCCGGTTGTAACTTTAAGACTATATAAAAAATACATTTAATATATATAAAATAATGTAATATATTATATGATTACCTCTGCATTGGATTATTATCAGATAGGGTAATAACTTAATAATTACCTACGTCTGAAAGCAGAGGTCTAGGGCAAATAATTGCAAGTCTCTTCAGTGAGAATGTCACAAAATGATTTAAAAAGAAAAGCCAAATTCTGGGAGAAAAAAAAAAAAAATCTAATTTGAGATGCATTGTGGGACATGTAGTTTATGGGCAACGTGCTTCTGTAAAGTAGCATTCAACCGTATAATAAACATATTATATTCTTTGCAAACTCTTATGGGGCCACAGAAAATGAAGTGGGTCTGAGAAGAAGCTGTTGGACAGCCTTATTAGGTTGTTCTAGTATGCTGACTCATAAAGTCTCTGACAGGGTTGACCAACAATCGCTTATTTATGCTAGGAGATATTTGGGTTAATGATGTACAATAAGTTATCATGTTATGAACATAAAACCGTTTAAAGTAAAATTGTAATGCAACAACAAGATTGCTACTTCTATTTTTATCGTACCTTCATGTCGTTGAGGTGCAGATACTCCTCGATGATGGCGGTGGATTTCTTGGTCAGTTCCTCCTCCGTCAGCGTGGGCTTGGTGGAGGCCGGGGGGGGAGGAGGGGTGTCAGTTTTCTCTCGTGTCACTGTTCACACAGAAAGAAACACATGTCATGTTTTCCATGAACTCGGGAAACCCAGAAAATTGCAGTTTAAACATAAGTTTGACGAAACAAAAACTACATTGAAAGTATATTTATTTTAGAAATCTGATTCAATGTTTTGTATAGGTAAAGTGTGTCAACAAAAAAAATATAAATAAAAAATAAATAAAATAGACTTCTGGAACTGTTTGCAGGTTTTCTATGAGCACTGCAATGTATTATTATTACTCAGTGTGAATAAAGTGTGAATAACTGAGCTCCTCCTACCGTCCTCTTTGCTCCTGGCTCTCTCTCGGCTCCCTCTGTCGTCGGTCATGCTGGCGACGCGGCGGACGGGATCTGCCGACCCGCGCTGCTCCCGCTCGCGGCTCCCCTCGTTCTCCCGGCTGAAGCTGCGCTTGGTGACCTGCAGGCGGTTTCTGTCGCGGTCGTCACGCCGGTCGAAGCGATCGTTGCCGCGGCCCGAGCGATCGAAACGGTCGCCGCGCTCTCGACTCGAGCTGTTTCTGTGGAATCAGAACAAGAAAAATCCTTAATTCAATTACAAGTTATATTATGTGCAATTTGAAATTAAAACAACACATTTCCATGACTTTTTAAATGGGAAACCACTAATAAGATTACTTTTACATGCCTGGAAAATTACACTAAAGCTTTCTGATCACACAGGTCCGAGGATACTCTGACAACACTTTAAGTTTCTTGCTGCTCACCTCTGAGGGACTCGTCTGTCTGAGTCCTGAGCAGCCGAGGAGCCGGAGGTCGCCTGCTGTAAGGCGGAGAATCTGTTCCCCGTGTTGGTGGCTGGGCGGCCGGCTGGCTGCTCTGGGCCTGGAGGGGAAACACAACAGAAATAGCACATTATAATACATGTCATTACATTAAAACACATTTACAAAGCACCTTTAAACTGTTGGCCATGCCTGCAGGAGAAATGTGGGGTTTCAATATCTTACCCCAGGGCAATAATGAATCATGACAGATATTTGTGATCTTAATATCGATCAACTTAATAAAAAGGCATGCATTTGGTATCGTAAAAATGAAATGAGAGAAGATGGTTCCCAATAAGTACATTTTTTGACATTGTTCTTTCAATGTTTAAGTAATACTTCAATAGTGTTTTACATTTTCTGAATGTCAATCTATTTTGTGATATCAACCTCTTTTAAACTGCTGGCAAATATAACAATCTGTCCAACAAAATCAATGATATGGAACATCCAGGTAGCAAGGCAATGCAGCAGCGGCCTTTTCTGTGTTCTGAGTCTCACTTTTTATTTCATTTCATTTGTATTTGTTCCGTTCATGGTATGCACAACTTAATGTATAACAATTATTTACAAAACATGTCTCTATAAACAGACCGTACCCGGAAAGGAGCAGGGAGATTACCGGCCCTTTTCTCAATTTCTTTTAATAAATTTAACTAGACGGTCTGTCCTTTGTATTTTCTTATTCACAGCCAATCATAACAGTATCGTGGGAAAATAAGAGAAACACAAAAACGTCCCACTTAGTTCCCACTTGACAGTTAACGGAAAGAATCAAAACTAAAACATCACGTAATCACATTGTTCTGGGAAACCTACCGGCTTCTGCAGGTTTAGCAGTGGTGCTGCCCCCGCTGCTGCCCTTCCCCCAGCTGCCAAACATGCCTTTACCACCGGGGCCCAGGACCTGATTGTTGAAGTCAAGAACAGGGGTCTGAAAAATAAAAAAGGGGATACAAAGATTAATGGGATTTGAACAGATCTTATAATTATCTCCACATCATGACCATTCCCACAGCACAGTCTTCATTCCGTCAACGAAAACTATGACGAAAGATGAGACGGGACTAAGGTGTTAATGGTGGACTATCGGACATTCAAAATGCAGCATATTTTCCCCCAAGTGTCCGTCTTGTTTGTCAAAATGCATCTTACGTTTCTAACTTGCAATATCATTATTTCCGCTCTCTTCACTCCAGAAGAGCGATCTCCCTGGCCGTTTCTCAATGTCGAGTAAACCTGCTGCAGAGCCACTATTTCAAGTATACTACGTCATCGAGTGGCGCCGAAGGACTGTTTGAATGCATGTTAAATGCCCAGCATTCGGCGTCACTCGATGACATAGTATACTTGAAATAGTGGCTTTGCAGCCGGTAAACTCGACATTGAGAAACGGCCCGTGTCTCTCTGTGTGCGGGGGGCGGGGCCTAACAGACGCTCCAGCGGCAAACAGAGATCTGCCAGGGACGGAGCATTCAGAGACACTCTACAAGGCTCGATGTGGACAAAGCTCGTTTGCATTAGTGTTTTCGCGTAAGCGCGTTGACACGAGCAGTCTGTCCAAACTGCTGGCCAAAAAGGTGTCATATTCAGTCGGAGAAATGCACAATTTTCGATTTCCTTAACTCATAGCTCTGTTGCCCCAATTATGATTAACGTTATCACATCAGGTGCGCAGAGGTGGGAGAAGTACTCCGATATTTTCGTTAAGTAAAAAAGTACCAGGGTGTAGGAATACTATGTTACAGTAAAAGTCCTGCATTCAAAATGTTACTATGGTAAAAGTAGAAAAGTATTCTCATCAAAATATAGTGAAAGTAGCGACAGTAAAAGTAGTCATTGTGCAGATTGGTCCATTTCAGATTTAGAATAATATATATGATATGTTTTATAATGATTGATCATGAAAGTGTTCTCAAAGCTGGTAAAGGTGCAGCTAGTTTGAATGACTTTGTATACTGCAGGGTAGCTGGTGGATTTACTCCAGGTGGAACTAAAGTCTGATTTAACACTTGATTATATTTCACATCATTCATCCACATCTGTAAAGTAACTAAAGGTATTAAATACATGCAGTGGAGTAGAAGTACACCATTTACCTCTGAACTGTAGTGGAGTAGAAGTACACAGTAGCAAAACATTTAAATACTCCAATAAAGTACAAGTACCTCAACATTTTACTCAAGTACAGTACAATATAATAACATAATTATATATATTTGATTTATTTCACATTTAAATAAAGCAATGTTAATTCGGTTAACAATTTGTTTAGTTTTTCCCTTTAAAAAATAACAAAAAGTAAATACAAGAATACCGTTAAAGTACCGGATCGATAAGCAGTATCGATAAGACTAGTAGTACCGTAGAAAACCTTAACGATACCCACCCCTAGATATTACACAAGTAAAGTGTTTAGAGAGTGAAATGTTGCTTTACGAATTTCAACACTTGATGCTGTCACATTGATTCCAATCTCAGAAACCTGTATTTGCCTAACTGAATTAGTTTAAAGAGAGAAAACATTTTGACTAAAAGTTGACTAAAATGTTTTGAGTTTTCGTCGGCTAAAACTAGACTAAAACTATGAAGGATAAAAATGACTAAAACTAATAACCATTTTCGTCTAAAGACTAAATCAAAAATAGCTGCCAAAATGAACACTGCCACAGCATCTTCAACCATGTAATATGAATGTTGATGTAGCTACATACATACTGAGACATTAGTATTAATAATACATTGAATTTTTATAGCGCTTTTCCTAGTGCTCTTGTAAAGACGTAATACCAAGTCAAACTCAGCCTTTCTAAGAAACTGAAACTAAAAACACACTCATGAAACAAACTACAACCTAAATCGTTGACGGTAGAAAGAAATAACAAAAATCGTATTGAAATCTTGCATTCCTATCCAAGTGAAGCGTCCTTTCTCCTACCTTAGTGATCTTGCTAAGCCGAGAGGTGTCAATGGGTCGGTTTTTGGTGGAGATGGGCACTGTGTTCCAGCCTTCGTCCTGGGGAGGTTGCCCTCGGCCCTGGTTTTCACGGCCCTCGCGGCCCCCACGGCCCCCTCGATCGTTCCTTCCTCCGTCGTTCCTTCCTCCGTCGTTTCTGCCTCCGTGGCCTCCTGACGGCTTAGAGATGAAGGCTTGCTGCACCTTCATCTGCTCCCGTTGCTCCTCCAGCTCGGCGTCTTTGTGGATTTGCTCGATCGTCTTCGGGCCCTGTTCGCCTCTCCTGGGGACCCACGAGCTCTGGAGGGGAGGAAGTAGAATATAGAGGTAGTCAGAATCAGAATACCTTAGGAAATCCAGTCCACTCTGAAGGGATCTACTGATAGATTTGATAAGGCCTGGCAGCCATAGATCGCACACGTGCAAGGTGGATTTAACACTTTGAAGATGATTATGTATAGAATTGAGTGTTGCTGAAATCTGGGCTACAACAATTTCTAAGACAATATTGTAGGAGTTGTATATATTTTGTCTGTGTTCTTTTTTGTGTCCATTATGAGAACGTGTACTTATCTCATTATGTTTTAGTTGTTTTCTTTCATGCTGGGGTGGGGGGGTATATTTGATCTGCTTTCTGGCAGTCTGGTTGAAATGTGCACTGTTGCATCTACAGTATGTATTTGACTGCTCAATGACATTCTGTATGATTTTTCTTTATAATGAAAACATTTTTTTTTTTAAAAAGGAATACTTTAATCGTCCCACATAACCGTAAAGAAATATTAAAGATGTCGGGACATTGACGGGATTATTTGGGACATGATTTGCTCCCTCTGTGTGTATTGGATAATTAAATGGCAGTCAAAATGTTTACAAATATCAAAATGTTAATGTGTCCACATCACCGATTCCAACAACATTTTTTCAGAAACATTTTTTTTGCTACTAATATGGGGAAATATTAGGAAAGAAGCAGACACGTTGATGCTGGCTTTAGATCCAATAGCCGCTTTCACACCAAGTACTTTGCCGTACTTAGTGCCCGGTACTTATTGCCCGGTACTTAGTACCCCCATGCTGGGACTCCCAGCAGCTTCTACTGAAGCCTTTCGAGTAAATAGCCAGAACACCAACACCTCCCAGTGTTTCCCCTACCATTGTATTGGAGGTGGGGCTGCGCCCTGCAAACGGAGCTGCGCCCTGCAAACGGAGCCCCCCCTTAAATTAAAGTTGTTTAAAAAAATTAAAAAAAATTATACATATATAGCACCAAATTGCAACTAATCTATATCTACTGTCACTTTTCACATTGAACATGTGCTCTTTTATTAAATTAACTAAACGCTTTCATTTTAAGTTGTGAGTTTAGTGTTTTTGACCCAAAGAAACACTGATGCATTAATCAATAATCCACAGCTCCTCTCTCTGCTCCAGAGGATTTAAAAAAAGATATATCCCGATTTTACTGCACCTAGTTTCCTACATAACTATTGTTTTTGTTTCTCTTTTGGTTAGGTATTGTTCTTTCTATGTGTCTGTAAGCACCACTTATAACAAAGCAAATTCCTCGTAAGTGTAAAACTACTTGATAATAAAACTGATTCAGACAGAGCCCACTCTAAAGCTAAACGGCGCTAGCTTAGCATAGCTAACGGCGGTAGCTTAGCATAGCTAGCATGACACAGCACTATAACCGTTACTCCCCAAACAAACCCTCTGAAAATACCCAATAAACAGACATCACACCAACAGTGAGCTCTTCACAACACCAAAACACAACATCAGTGTGTATTCAACATGTATCAACCATAAAACTCACCTAGTGTGGGGAGATATTAGGAAATAAGCTAATTAGCTCAAATGCCCGGTTGCAGCTAGCTTCAAGTCCAACGTATTAATAAACGGTTGTTAAGCAACAGGCGCCATCTGTTGGACAACCCAGGAACCGTTAGTCTTTGTAACTTGTCATATCCATTACATATGCAACAGGTTCAAAAAACACTCAATACATTAACTCAATTGAACTGAAGTATCTCTAATTTCGACCGATGATTCAATAGGCATTTAGCAGTGTTAATGCTGACAAATTAACACTATTAGGACTAAGGTGTTCATGGGAGTAACTGATGAAAACATCCACATCCTAGTCACTCTTAAAGCTGGCAAAGGCAGTTTTTATTTAGCATTATTGGGCAAAAGCTCCATAATAACCTTCAATAGATAAAAAGCTAAGAGGATACAGAGGGTTGAGGTTAGATTCTTCTCTGTCCTAAGTCAAAGGTTAGTCTACAGGAAAAGAGATGTGCTATAATGACATATTTAGGACAACCCTGACTTTATCATTGCAAAGGCTCTTTCAACGTTTTTCTATTACATTTTTCCATCAGATTTTGGGTTATTGCAGCAAAATGAGCACTTTGGCAAACACATTTATGACAAGTTTTATATTAACCGACAGAAACATGTTCAGAAAACCATTGATTTCTAGACGAGGAAACGGGAAGTGTAGTAATGCCGACTCATTTCTAGGATTATGATTCATTCCTGCAAACACTATGGTGGAATAAAAGCTTTTCCTCCAAGATAATCCTTCGTTGAATCAAGCTTTGACCTAAAAAGGGATGTGCACATTTGTGAAACAGAAAATAAAAACGCCCTCTTTGAAATGACCTGAAAACAGAGCCAGAAGGAGGTGCAGAAGTGTAGTTTTCTTTTAAATTAGAATATACTGAGAGGTTATATTGGAAGTTTTGCTCCAGGAAGGCACAAATAAAACTGCCTTGCACGGCTTAAACTCTTCAATTTAGCCTTTTTCCTAGAAAGGCAAGAACAAAGTGTGTGTGTGTGTGTGTGTGTGTGTGTGTGTGTGTGTGTGTGTGTGTGTGTGTTTTTCAAAGTAAAGTGTGGCCAATGTGCTGACTGTGCAGCTGATGTTAGCTTGTTAAAACACTGAAAGAGGTTTTGTAACACTGTGTGGGCGGTGGGCAGCATTCCTTCAGAGAAATAATCTTAAACTGGACTGGCTTCATTACACATATATATATATATATATATATTCTGGTCATATGCGTTTAACGGTTTGTGTTGTTTGTTAAGTTTTTTGATCATTGTTTTTTTATACTTAATAGGTTTCCTGGCTTGTATCTCCCATACCCAGAACTACTAATAAGAAATTAAATCATCCTTAAATTGACTTAGGAGCTGTCTTTGTTTCTTAGCTTAAACAATACCTGTTAGCCTATAATAAAAACGACTCTTGTTGTGCTAGTGTTTACCCGTCGAAGGTCCAGCACGTCCTGCAGCATGAAGCGGATCCTGGAGCTGGTCTTCTTGTCCTTTATGATTTTCTCCATCTGATTAAAGTACTGGTCCATACGAGGCTAAGGAACAAACACAGCAGTGTGGTGAGTACATCTTCCACAAAACAAATTAAAACATGATCCAACAGCATATACTGTAGGCACGTGGTCTGTAGAGCTGCCTCAAACAAAACGAATTAAAAAAATATCGTTTTCATTGTTCAAAAAATGTTTTACCCAATTGCAATTGTTTGTTTAAACGTTAACTTCTATAGGTTAAAGTGGAATGATAACACTTGACATTTTGATGGTTTACACAGACTTAGGGATCGTTAAAACAATTCTTCGTAAAGGTGGGACATTTGTTTCATCTGGATTCTTGTATACCAGCTGTTTCTAAAACACAAAACGACAGCGCAGAAATGGCTCCTTGAGGAATAGTTTAGTCTAAATGCACTTCGTACCTTGGCCTTCTCGAAGTCGAGGTCCTTTCCGATGGTGGACAGCAGTCTGCAGAGGCACTCCAGAGACTCTTCGTCGTGGTTCTTCAGAAGCTTCACGATGCAGTCGTGCATGATGACCTCTGTGAGCATTTTCAGCTTGAACAGCTCTCCGATGAACTTCATGTTGCCCATCGAGCGCCTGCGGGCGTTGTCTTTCTCACGCTGCAGCTGCTCAGTGAGACGCTGCTTCTCCTCCGGCTGCAGGAGGAACAAAGTCACGGGGAAATGGAAGAGATGTTAGCCGTTTGAATAATCTGAGAATAATATAAATCTGAACATTTCATTTATCCTGGTCAAATGTGGGTTTCCAAACGGATAAATATATATTTTTTAAAAGGTTACTTAAGAATGTGCAATAAAAAGATCAAATACAAAAATAATATTTATTTAAACACAATTAAAAATACGCAATACAAATGTTAAATTATTAAATAAATAAAATGTATTTAAACAAGAAAAATGTGTAATAATCCTAAGTGATATGGGTAAGTAAGATGTCCAATAAAAAGGTAAACATGTGCACAGTGTAATACAATTTACAAAATATGTAGTTTTTATGTGTATCACTAAGATATTTTCCAGAATTACACAGGTTTCAAAGGGTTTAAAAGTGCTAGTCTGTTAACTCATAATGGCTTCCCTCTGATTTATGTTCACCTTCAAATACTCCCCACCACACATACAAAATAAAACACCAAGATCACTTCTTTTGAGCGTAAACAAAGAGCCTAGATTGAGATTGTTTTAGGCAGTACTGTACCACTGTGGCAGCATCCAGCTCTTTCTGCTTCCTCTCGAAGATCTCGTCGTCAACTTGGTCCTTTTCGAACTCCTTCTGGCATCGGTTTAGCAGCAGCTTGCGGAAATTCACAAAGACTCCCGGCTTATCTGTGGTTTCAACTTTAAGCTGGAAAATAGAACAGCAAACGCACACAATTAAATAGAGATGTCCCGATCCGATCACGTGATCGGGGATCGGAGCCGATCACGTGAT
>NW_011360270.1:0-6074 GCF_000735185.1 Notothenia coriiceps | reverse complement strand
GTGTGTGTGTGTGTGTGTGTGTGTGTGTGTGTGTGTGTGTGGGGGTTGTGTTGCATATGCATGGACACTTCAGTATAACAATGATACTTCAGTATAACAATGATGGTACAAACACGTAATAAAATCTTGTTTTTATTTTTTAATACTGATGGTATGGTCAGGGTTCATACACTTTTTCACCAATGATTTTCAATGACTTTTCATGACTTTTACCTAATTTTCCATGACCAAAAACATTACTCTTTCTCAACGGTACCACTGAAAATGGTTTATTTTAACATGGAACAGGAAAATAATGTCTGCATATGAAACATGTTGTGCCTATCTAAAACAAATCCAATAGTTGGCTTATTTTACGTTTCTACTATACGATACAGTATGTATTATCATTATAGTATTACTATTTCTACGATTAGATAAAATATAAATTATATTTGATGCAACTTTAGTTACATTTCCATGACTTTTCCAAAACTTTGGGAAAAATATTGTTTTCCATAACTTTTCCAGGACCTGGAATTAGCCTTTTGAATTTCCATGACTTTTCCAGGTTTTTAATGACCGTAAGAACCCTGTATGGTATGCATTTCTTTGTATTTATGTATATTAAATGTAGTTGTATATAAGCATTGCCAAGTATCACCCCTTTATGTTTACAAGTGGACAATGATAAGTAACTTTTTTTTCTTATTAGAATTTCAAACATCCCCAGTTTAACACGTACCATCTAGCGCCATCTACTGTGTGTGTGTGTGTGTGTGTGCTCAGCAACGTCTCCATCCTGAGAAGAGACTGTCCGTAGGGATTTAGCCGTAACGTTTTGCTGTTGACTTCCACAGGATAGCTCAGTGATTCACAGACAATTGGGAGGGTTATAATTTGTCTCTCAGCAGGTCTCTTGTTGCATCCGAGGGGAAACACTCTCATGTGTTCTGAATTAGAGACAGTCTTGCACATTCCCTTTAATTAGGTTAAATACACAGTTTGAACAAGATAAAGAAGAAGTTTGGGATGTGGTACAAGCGCTGGATATTGGTCTTGGCTCAAGTGAAGTTGGCAAATTTCTTCCTGAATTTTGAAGCTTGAAATTGTTTTCTGGACTTTTATTTTCCTTTAATTCAGTAAATCTACATATTTCATGGAATAATCCCAGATAATTGTTTTAAAAAAGGTACAAAAAATGTGGACAAATGAAAGACTAGAACAATGACAAGAAAAAGGAGATATAACAAATATTCCAACACAAAAATCCACAGAAAGAATCAGATTCCAGTCAATTATTAGTTTGTATGGTATTTCTCATCCAGTCTTTATTGATTTATGAAACAGTACAAGGATAAAACACGTTGTTTAAGTAACGTATGTAGCTATGAAGTGCATCTTGTGATCTGGCACTACTCACCTGTTCACTGAGACCTTAGGGATCAAAGGCTGCTCTCTGTCAGTGAGCGAGGGTCTGCTGGGATGTGCTGCTGCCCTCCAGGGAAGGCAGTAGGTTGTACAGTTATCTCCTGATGGGGTAAAATCACAACCCTGAAACCACACAACCTACTACCTCACCCTGTACGAACACCATAAGTCCCACCTGGTCACCGTGTGAACGTAGACACGACTCCTGTGTTGCTATCACATAAATACAGCCAGGTTAGTGATGACTTCAAATGACACGTCCTGCTAATGGACGTATTTTGTTCATGCATTTCAAATTATAATGTACATTCCCAAAGATATTGATATTGAAGTGACTGTTATTTTGTATATATTGATTGTTGTGTTTTTGATCTTAATGTGTGCATATGGGTAAATGTGTCTATTGATTGTGTGTATATAGGATATACATATTTTATACATATCTGTGTATTGTATAATTGTATTTTTGTATTCGGGATTGTTGAAAACTTCATTTCGATCTCTCTGTCTGTACACACAAACGGAAAGATTGACATTAAAGTTGACTTTGACTTTGATAATGACCACATTTAAAGTAACAGACTCCTAATTTTACATTTTAAAAACAAAAACATTGTTAAAAACTCAAAAAAACTTCTATATTTCAGAAAAACACTCAAATCTAATAGCTAATTGCTAATTGTAAAATACAAAACATTAGGTACATATTCCTTATTACATAGTTTACATCCTATTATCTACTTATTAAAAGTCTTATCATTTAGGGATAATCACCACATTTGTATATGTATAAAAACAGATTTCCATTTTTCCTTTTTGACGATGATGATGATGCTGCCTTCACGGTCGCTTCAGGAAAGACAGTAAATTGTATAGTCATCTTACAGCTCGGGATTGACCCTAAAACTATACAACCTACTACCTCACCCCAAAGGATCGTTTATCTCCTGTCGGTGGTCCACCTGCAGGATTTGATGTAATAAAAATACACTTTTCTTTAGGGATACTATATGAAAGAGATATTTGCTGATAGTGCCTGTGAGCTGCAGTCAGAACAGCTACTAAGTGGGCATTTGAGTAGAGATTATCTGGTCAGGAGTAAATCCACATGCTCATGAATTATTACCTACGCAGAGCAGCTCATGGTTTTGCTCTGGTTTGGCCTGACTGTTTGTCAGCAGGATTACGGGAAAAACTACTGGCTTAATTTTCAGGAATTTGGTGGAGGGGTGTAGCACGGGCCCAGTAGGAACCCATTTAATTATACACAACCATTATGAGATTTCTTTTAGCTATGGGTTCATCGACACGATACTGTATCCACGTTATTTTACCAGATTTGAAACTGAATTTAGAAAAACTTCTGATGTTTTTAAAACTATTTCACACCTCTTTCTTACGTTTTTTCTATGAATCGAAATTCAAATGTGTTTTATTTTAGGTGAAGTTGTTTATTAGTATTGTTTTTTAATTTAGTTAGTTAGTTAGTTAGAATGCTTCCTGGATGTCTCTCCTCCTCAGGTGAGAGCGGTCTGTCGGCGCCTCCTCTCAGGTTTCCTCCGCCTGATGGAGACAAATGAGGGGAGAGAGTGAGCTGCTGCCGGGCGTTCGAGTCACACTTTCACCTCTCGTCTTACACATGAGAACCACGCAGAGCTCCACTGAACCTGCGCCCTGCAGATGAGCATCAGCCTGTACGTGTGTTTGGATCAAAGTTCAGCTTGTGGTTGTTTTGGGGGAGTTTCCTCGACACACACATCTCTACAGGAGCTGCCTGATGTCCGGGCAGTGAGGTAAACAAAAGACCTTCATCTCACTCCATTTCAAAATACTGTTTTAAAATAAAAACCGTTCCTGTTACTGGATGTGGATTCATATCTTGTGCATGCTTCTGAATTAATGTTAAGTTATCTTTGGAACTCTACTTTTGCTGAAGCAACGTAAATGTCCCGACTGTGGGATGATTAAAGGTTTTCTGATTCTTTACTTCCACTGTTACAGTGCCATGTATCAGGTGAAAACCAGAGGTGTTATGTAGCCAAGTACTATACTTAAGTAAAACATGTAGGAACTTAACTTAAGTATTTTGCTACTTTATACTTTTACTTAATGCACACAATGTATAACAATATGTTTTATTTTTCCTTTTTTTATTACTGCCGATTTTTATTCCATTCCATTTCTATGTAAATACTGTTATGTTTTTCACATTTTTCTAGTTCTCTATCTGTGTTTTTAATTTGGGTTTTACTTTTATGTATGCACCACGACATCAAGATAAATTCCTTGTACGTGTCAATCTACCTGGTAATAAACTAGTTACTTTGCAGATTTAGGTTATGAATACAAAATATAAATTCATTATATATATAGTTATAGTTTAAGCTACCCAGTAGTCGTGTATAAAGTCATTCAAATTAACCCCACCTTTGCCAAGTCCAACATTGAAGTGATGAACACATTAATGCACCGATAATATTAATACATTTAATAAAGTCATTTAAATTAGTGGTTGATTGTTCTTAAAATGGCTATTCTGCAAAACCTTTTTTCAAGTACAATTTTGAATGCCGGATTTGTACCTGTAACTGAGTATTTTTACACTGTTGTGTTGCTATTTTTGCAGTTTTTCTTCAACCACTTGTTAAATAACAGCAAATTACACGCAATATTTATATTCTTAATTTACCTCTGGTGGTATCGGATTAGATTTTGAAATGTATGTGATTCCTACCTTTGTCCTAAAACAATGTAAGTGTCACAGTTTCTGCAGATAGTCCACAGACCTCGCCGCAAAAAATCTTAGTCGGAACTACTTTCTGCCCAGAAAATAGTTCCTACATTAGCTCGTTATGAGGTTAATGCAGAGTAAGTGGTCATTTTATTTTTTACACCGGTTCGATTCCTACTGTGACGTATTTTTAAATAAAAATCCCTGGAGAACGCTGCATTCCGTACTGCTTCAACAATAGGAATCTGTATCATGTTTCTTTGAACCTTTTAAATAACGTGATGTTTTGAATTAAAGTGTTATCAGAGTATATGCTATCTGTTAAGACTATAATGTTAACTAATGAGAGGTGTAACTGAAACACCCTCCAGCTCGTCTGCCCCTCAAATATTTTGACAGACGGCGCCACAAACTGTAAAACTGTGTTCAACTGTCACAAATGATCCTTGAAAGGATTTGAGATGAACCGCTCGACTCTTTGAAGTAAGTAAGCGCACCCTGTGTGCCTGGAGGATTGGCATAGTATAAATCAAAAGAAATTGGATTTTCTTTGGGGTAATTGAAACTTTTGATGTAACGGCAAACTCACAGAGATATCAAATGAATTAAACGTGCATCTAAAATGATTTATGTGCCTTGGATGTACATCTTATATAGTGTTAAATATGAGAACCACCCTCACTTTCAAGGCTCCTGCAGTTGACTGGAACCACCAACAGGTGTCATGTCTCCCCCAGTGTGTGTGTGTGTGTGTGTGTGTGTGTGTGTGTGTGTGTGTGTGTGTGTGTGTGTGTGTGTGTGTGTGTGTGTGTGTGTGTGTGTGTGCAGAGCAGGATTCGTCACAATGAGGCCTTTGTGTGTTTCCGGGTGCCAGCCGCTGTGCGCTGTGTACTGTTTCCCTCTAATCTTCATTTGACCTTTAGGCTGACGGCTTTTCTTTCCCCTTTTTTCCCCGACTAATTTCCTTTGAGGAGATTAAGTTTGAGCCGCTGGTAGAGACATACTGATTCAGAAGACACGAGAGAACGCGCCGGAACCGGATTTTGATGGGATGCGTCACTCACTGTTTGTGTATGTGTGATGGGAACGACGTGATTGCGTTCAATAAACGAACGACAAACTGTGGTAATTGTGTTGCGTGCCTGCAGGCCGCTGAATGAGGAAACCGAGGGACGCAGATCTGACCCATAGATTTCAGAATTATGTGGCATGCACACACAAACGGACTCAAACGCACCATTGAGTGTAAAGTCAATATATCCTTGGATTAAATTAAATGTATTTTGAAATACAAGATTGTGGTTATACAAAATATAGAAAGTTCAAACTCACCTTGATTGTATCGTAATTCCCAAAGAATGAGGCTGCACATGAAAGAGAAAAACAGACACGTAAATATAGTTATACTTACAGACATACACGTCTATACACACACACTCATACACACACGCCAAGGTGTCCATGTAGCCCTCAGGTCATAAACCTGCCAAGCAGCTACTTGACTGTCTCATTAGAGCTGATGTTACACATGTTACAGTGATCACTGCTCAGAGAGCTGCTGTTGAATCACTGAGACCATTAACTGCCAATAAGAGATATATGTCTCAGAGAATAGCAGAAAATGACCAGTGGGATTTATTTTACTGTGTGTTTTTAATAAAGTATTTTTTTCCATATTGAATATTTAAGATGTATTACTTTTTTAGTAATCCAAGTTCTTAATATATATTGAAAATATAAAAGGTCATAATTAGAATAATTAAATGAAGCTACAAATAATATCTAATTTATTTGTTATAGTTACAAATCATTTTCAATGCAATGTACAATTTTACATGAATTAATAGAGACACACACACACACACACACACACACTCACACTCTCTCTCTCTCTCTCACACACACACACACCCACACACCAACAAACCCCAGG
>NW_011360269.1:0-3839 GCF_000735185.1 Notothenia coriiceps | reverse complement strand
CTGATGTTCAGGTGTATATCAGTATGTAGTGTCTCTACTTTAAAGAGTCCTCTCCTGCTGATGTTCAGGTGTATATCAGTATGTAGTGTCTCTACTTTAAAGAGTCCTCTCCTGCTGATGTTCAGGTGTATATCAGTATGTAGTGTCTCTACTTTAAAGAGTCCTCTCCTGCTGATGTTCAGGTGTATATCAGTATGTAGTGTCTCTACTTTAAAGAGTCCTCTCCTGCTGATGTTCAGGTGTATATCAGTATGTAGTGTCTCTACTTTAAAGAGTCCTCTGTTGCTGATGTTCAGGTGTATGTCAGTATGTAGTGTCTCTACTTTAAAGAGTCCTCTCCTGCTGATGTTCAGGTGTATATCAGTATGTAATGTCTCTACTTTAAAGAGTCCTCTCCTGCTGATGTTCAGGTGTATATCAGTATGTAGTGTCTCTACTTTAAAGAGTCCTCTCCTGCTGATGTTCAGGTGTATATCAGTATGTAGTGTCTCTACTTTAAAGAGTCCTCTCCTGCTGATGTTCAGGTGTATATCAGTATGTAGTGTCTCTACTTTAAAGAGTCCTCTCCTGCTGATGTCCAGGTGTATATCAGTATGTAGTGTCTCTACTTGGACATGTCTCCATGCGTTAATGTTCAAAAAGCTCTTTATTTTTCTCATTCGGCCTATGTTGCAAATGTATTATCTCTTCGATGTACACACAGCATCTATTGCACGTCTGTCCGTCCTGGGAGAGGGATCCCTCCTCTGTTGCTCTCCCTGAGGTTTCTCCCATGTTCCCCTTTAAACTGTGGGTTTCCTCTGGAAGTGTTTCCTTGTACGATGTGAGGGTCTAAGGACAGAGGGTGTCATGTTGTCATACTGATATTCTGTACACACTTTGAAGTCCACTGAGACAGATGTAACATTTGTGATATTGGGCTATATAAATAAACATTGATTGATTGATTGATTGCTGCAGCACCTCTGTTCACCCTCTGTCTGAAACCAGAGCCCAGTCTGCTCTGATTGGTTAGCTGGACAGCTCTGTTGGGATTGGTCAACTGCTCTGACATGTAAACAAATGAGTCCAATGGTTGATTGATCATAGCCTTTGCAGACCATTTACATGCACAAAAACCTAAAGAGCCGGGAAAACCCCCAAAACAGAATACGCCTCTTTAAAAGGGCTTTCCAAGAAGACAGCAGCAACTCTTACAGCTCAGGATTAACCCCCCGAACTCTTTAACTTGCCAATCTTGATATAACTCCAGAAGGACCGAAACGTTAGTGTACAGCAGCAGAATAGGTGGCCCAGATACTGAGGATGAACACCGACGTTTGGATGATGGTGTTCCTGTCCTGCCTTTTTATTTATAAGCAGCAAGTGGTGTGTGCACTGCAGTGTAGTCCTGACACAATGGGGGCGGCTGGTTGAATGACTACTGTCCCCAACACCCGTTACTCACACACACACACACACACACACACACACACACACACACACTGGCTCTGTAGGCAGCTCCCATGGGAAAATCCTAGACCAATCTCACAAGGCGGTGCTTTTAGGGCAAATGTAGGTCACATGGTCACAGTAGCCAATTGGGCTCTAGTGATTTGATTTAAATTGTGGTAAGTCAGGTAAGGGGCAGCGTGGGAACAGGAGGAGAACGAGAGGGGAGGAAGAAATGTCGTTTCACTTTGAAAATGTTGTCTTTTCCTTTTTCGATGTGAATCTCAGGTCCAAGTGAAGGTTAAAAATACTTGTTTTACTGCCCAAGGTTGCTGTGGTCTAAAACATATATACAGTATATAAGAAAAGGCCAGCTATTTCTAGAAACTACAGTATCCCTTCCCGGGAAACAGAAACAACAGAGATTCTTTGTTTTTTCCGATCATCATGTCTGGGAGATTCTGGCATATTTAGTTCCCTGTCAGTCTGTCAGGCAGATATAAATATTTATCGCCACTGTAAAATGATACAAGTCCATTTTAAGAGGGATGGCAAGCTGAACTGGAAAAATCAGCCTCATAATGCTGTTGAAATGATGACTAAGGGTGTGGAAGCATTGACCTTATTCTTGCCTTTCCCAAAAAGTCCCAAGGTCGTGCTAGATGACTTGGATTCCCTCCAACAGCGATCGACACTCTCACACATGGGTTCTTTACTGACGGATGCAAACGGCGGAAAAGTGACCCCTTTTTCATTATATTTGGCTGGGCGGAAGGAAGGAGAAAGTGTGGAAAGAGTGGAAACAGCTTGCCTCATTTAGCACTCTTCCACTGAAAAAGCTGACATCAGTTCAGTGTTAATCATTCAATCAAGTTATCTTTGACGGAGTATAACAGTCGAAAGTCTGAAATGTAATACAGCTGACCAAAGAAAATAAACTCTCTTCACTTATAAACTGCAGTCATAAATATGTTGAATTAAAATCTAAAAGGCTTTCCTGCTAAGACACTATCCTGCAATGAAAAATAAAGTATCCTTACATTTGCTACAAGACACCAGAGTTGAAAATGTGGCCAGATAATGGTAAAGTTAAACAATTGATACCTCTCTTATAATGTTAAATACAAATTGAAATGATAAGATGAGGGTACATGAGTGAGTGAATAACTTCAGATGGGCTTCATGGCCATATTATTTATCTGAATCGACTCAAAAAGACAGGATTCTACAAAAAAATTGGAATGAAATGTTGACCACACTGTAGAATATGATTCAGACAAATGTAAAGAAAAAATAAATCCTGTCTACAGCTTGGCTATTAACTATAACTGTAGAATAAACTCTTCCAGTAAATGCTGTATCCAAACACCTGGAGCAGGGGTCACTCTCCTGCTGCGCTGACCTACTAAATGTACTTTCCCACAGTATCCTGAGGGTATCTGGCCAGTGTCTCTGCGCCGCAGTCTGAGGTAATTACCGGCTCTGTTAACTAACCATTACCACCTGACAGCAACCTGAACTTGGACCACAGTAGAGCCTGTCTGGGCTTGACATCACACACACCTTCCTGTGACTCACTTCACTCGCACATACTTCGCATGCATGCAGAAGATGTAAAAACTCACTGGCGCACACCCTTCACTGACTCACGTAGCACCCACTCATTTCACCTGCAACCACATTATTTCCTTCCTGATTTTCCCAGGGATGCATCAGGTTGATCTACATATGACTGAACGCTTGATGTTTGTTTGACTTTGTGCATACATGCTCAACTCCAGTGAAAGGGTTCTGAATTCACCCTAGACAGAGGTGCCTTGGTCACGTTGCTTTATTATTTCAACACTACTTAATTGCTCCTTGTGCTCCACTCAGTCAATTCTCTGAGGGTGGAGGGGCTGTGACCCCGACCGCCAACAGCCACTTATTTTTGCCTATAAAATTCATGAATACATTCCCTAATGTTTCTCTATGAACAAGCAGGTCAAGAGCTAAATCTGCTTATTTCCCTTTATATTCAAAAATAAGAAGGTCTTTCTACCCAGTAGGAAAATATTTATGCTATAATGTCCTCTAACTATGTATGTATTTGAATGTTTACTCTGTTTGTCAGTGGCGAACCGTGTCTATCACAACTGGACCTTCTGTAGACACACACACACACCCCCCGCCACCGCACCTAAAGGCATGTGTGGCGTGAGTGTGTGAGATATGGGTTAATTGCGTGACTCTCACGTTCAATGCGGGAGGGTTGGCAGCCCTGTGCCATACATTTTTGCATACATTCACAGTAAATATTTATTCAGTATGATAGCTGTCTAACAGAAGTTAAATTCATTTCTCACTTATTCTGACAATGTACTTAACCCCAAATAAAAGAACCCAATAAAAAGAGTTGTTAAATAATA
>NW_011360268.1:20220-26582 GCF_000735185.1 Notothenia coriiceps | reverse complement strand
CAGGCTGTTAAATACAATTAGCCTCTGTTGCCACCTGCTGGTGAGTAAATATTAAAATCAGTTAAAATTGACAACCGGTCCGCGTTTTTTAAAATGTTTATGTATCTGCCGGTCTTTGGCACAATAAAGGTTGGGGACCCCTGCTCTAGGGTATGCCCCCCTGGGAAGATTTTTTTGAACATTTTAAAGTAAAATGCTTCAATCTGGTGCACTTTGAGCACACAATTACTAGAGACCTGATCTAGGGGGTACAACTCTAAAACGCCCATATGAAAAAGATCAGTTTACATTTTAATAATCTAATAAGTATATGAACATAACCAATAACCTACCATAGCCAATAAAAAATAAATGTAGCTTATTTTATTTGTGTTGTTCATTCATATCTTATTTTACCTAGTTAACATTTATTTATTTATGCATATTTTTGTATCTCTCCAACTTTAAACGATATTTTTGGTTTACTGTCCTAAAGTATACATTGGAATGATTTCAAACCTGTTTTTATTTATCCTAATAATTATAAAGGAGTGCCTTGGAAATATGTGTTTACATAATTTGTAAACGCATATTTGTTTGAGACTCACTGAGATGACTTAGACTAAAATTAACTATCTAAACACTCAGAGAGTTCCTAACCTCACCTGAGCTGTAGTTATCTCTCTCAGTCTGACAGCAGAGGACTCTCCCTCCAACTTGTTGTTGAAACAGCTCCTTATATCTTTTAGAGCAGCTAGCTAAACAGATGCTAACAATAAAAATACAAGTAACCGGTGCTCTCTTTCTCTCTCTCTCGCTCGCTCGTGCCATACATACACACACCCTCCCGAGCTTGAATGACACACCAATCAAGGGCTTTGATTTATGATCGGTATGGAAGTGGCCATGTCGGCAGGCCACATCATGTAGACAGACAGTCACCCTGTGTGAGGCAAACCCACATTTGCGCAGCGTTGCGTTCACAATACATAATTTAAAAAAAATCGCCAGACCAGCAGGCCACTTAACAGGCCAGGCCATCGGGAAAGCTCCCGGTCCTCCCGATGGCCAGTCCGGGCCTGCCTATTACATACAGTGGCAATGTCTCAAGATTTAGCAAAATACACCTTTTTGAACATACAGTAACACAAATACTACAAATCCACATAACAAACAATCAAAAAGGGTCGGTACTTATTATTATTTATTTTAAAAAAAAATGTGGTACCTGGCTGGCGCCCCCTGGCAGCGGCGCGCATATTTCAGCAGCGCCGCAGCGCCGCCGCTATTTGTATATAGGGGAAACATTGCATTTTAAAAGTATAACCAGCAAAGCTTTGAAAAACAACAAATGAATAAAAGGTCTGGATTTATCAGAAAATGTTCTGAAAACTAACATTTTGCAGGCTATATGTAAGGAATATCTTTGTGAGGTTTGTGATACTCCATGATTATCTCCTGTGCCAAACGGAAGCAGATTCAATGTATATTGCGTCTCTGTTAGCCTTGGTGGTTACAATCTGGATTACAATCTGGATCTGGCCTCAATTGAGACAATTTGTATCATATCAAGTTGATATAGTGTACATGTAGATTTAACAGACATTGTTATTGTACCCTAGAGCAGGGGCTCCCAAAGTGGGGGTCGCAAGATCATTACAACATTTTAAATTTTAAAAAATGTAAAATAAATGGTATCAATTTTTTTAATCCATTTTAAAAAAATTATTAATAATAACGGGTGCATAGACATGTTTCAGGGGCGGACGAGCCATCAGTATAATTTCCCCGCAGCGAGGCTCCCCCAGTTGACAATCCACTAGCGCAGTGTTTCTCAAACTTTTAGATACCAAGGACCCCTTAACCAATAAAAAAACACTAACGGACCATCTAACTCCACAAATATCCCAAAACAAGAGGCCTGCTTACCACTCCAACAGTACAAAACAGCCTAATAATGACAGCTTAACCTTCTCTATATCGCCTCGTTCAGACAATAAATCAACAATACAAATACAACTACAGATTATATAAGCATTTAATTCAAATGCGATTTAAAATGCTCTCAGGTTTTACACTTCTTATGAAATGTAGACTACATTTATTGCGGAGTTTATGTCCGAGCTAACAGACTCACAGATCGTTGGCTACTGAGAGATTATGCAAAATACACTGCATGTAGTACGACACAAACCTTCGCTGTGGATTTTCAAAACAAAATACAATAAAACTATGGTCGCAGGCCCAAGTTTAACTCTCTGAGGTCTAAGCCATTTGTTCACATGTTTGGCTCGCCTGGGCTTTTTAAAAAAAAAAATGCTATTAAAACATGAACCTTGGTGACCATCGGGCTGGCCTGCATGGTCTGCCTACAAAACAAAAATAAAAAAACGTTTATGCAGCCTCAACAACAGCCTCTGATCATCAACAGACTTCATGCAATACTTCATTGGATGCATATATATATATATAATCTCTTTATAACTCCTAAAACATCTAAATCTACTTCCAGCATGGATAAATGTTAATAAAAGACAACCATTGTTTGTTCTATATGCTTCTTGAAATCCTAAAAAAAAAACTTAAGCTCGCTCCATTGCGGAGATACTCCCGCGAGTGTGCGGAAAACTTAAATGTATTGATTTACCGCTGCCCTAGAGTATATAGTCATATGTATAAATAAGAAATCACATATAAGCAGTCATTTAAAGCGGAGTGTAAATGCTTCTGACACCATTGGTGGACTGACCTGGGTGCCAATGAGCAGGTAGGGGACACTGGGTGCATACTCCTGCAGCTCGGGCACCCATTCCTCGCGCACATTCTGAAAACTGGCCGGGTTTACCACTGAGAAGCAGATGAGGAAGACATCGGTCATCGGGTAGGACAACGGTCTCAGGCGGTCGTAGTCCTCCTGGGGGAAGACAGGACAGGAATAGTTAACATTCGGGTCAGGGGAGGATGAGAGGTCAGGACGGTGAGCAGACATGATTCTGATTCATTTCCGCTTCTTAACATCTGGGAAACGATTACTCGTGAATTATTAAAGCGTGTGAAAAATGAGCTCCGGACTCAGACTGGAGCCAGGAGAGCTCCTTGACTGCTTTATATGAGTATTGTAGACTCTTATGAGGGGAATGATAAAGATACACACTTGGAATTGACTTATGACGAGAAGAAAGGAATGACCTTCACGTGAGACTTCAATCGATTATTTGACATTTGCAGTCAGACCAAAGGCAATCACCACAAGACAAAGACAACCAAATGCACTGGCATCGCCCAAATGTGTGAGGTTCAAATCGCTGATTCACAAACACAAGACTGTTCTTTGTGCATCCGATCAAGCGCCGCTTTGTCCCCACCAAAGATAAACCCTTCTGACAGAGTGTCTGACTTGCACACATATGAATATTCAAGACCTATCTCACTTATTCTCCCCGTGCCACGTATTGGGATGGTTCTACGCTGATAGCACGAAGATACTGGCGATCAATGGATCTCCAGTAATTAGATATGACTCAACCAGACCAACAAGGACCAAGTGAATCAATCTCACTCTGTTGTCTGGGGAATTTATTGTCCACATGCCTCAAATCAAAGCAAATCGGTTGCCACGTTCCACTGTGCCAGAGATAGTTGCAGTGGGAGCGTTGGCATGACAGTCTTTCATTCGGATGCCTTCAGCGAGTCCCATTCTCTGCCAAACGCACACGAAAAAAATTCAATACTATCACACTGCTGTGCTATAACATCAGAAGCAAGTCCTACTCATGCAAATAATGTATGTTTATGCAAATTAGTGTAATGGTTCTTCATACAGCAATAGATCAGACAGGTGAATGCGTCATCTTTTGTTCCCTGTGTAATGAATTTAAATATACTGACTTTATATTGAATTGGTGTCGATTTTAAAAACGCCATACAAATCTTCACGCCTGTGCTCGTATCGTAGATGACTCTACACTGGAGTGGAGTCAAGTGGATGTGATTCAAATATTTATGATATTTACTTCCAAATGAGTTCAGTATTTGCAGGGTTCTCACAGACATGGCTCATGCAGAAAACTTTATAATAATTCTCTGTATCTGCCATGAAGTTCCTGAACTAATGAGATGATCGAGTGTTTTCACAGTCGCAGTCATTGAAGCCACTTGACTGACAGCTTACCTGACACTATCTGAATTCCCTTATGTGATCAATGAGAGTTATGCATGCAAACCATCTGGTGCACCATGCAAGCTGAGACAAACGATTAGGATGATTCCCTAACACTAAGTGACGTCTGATTTTTTGTTTTATAGTTTGAAATATGATGAAAGAACAAAAAAACGACGTCAAAATGATATGTTAACAATAACAAAATGAGTCGATATAATGACGTGGGTTGGAGACCAAAACTTGGTTCCATATAAAAACAGTGCCATGTACTTGCTACTCTTATAAAACCAGACATAATTTTTACCCTGCAGTATGTTTTTTTCCAATATGCAATGAATGTTTTTTTGCCATTTAAAATCATTAGCTTCAGTGTTACCCGGGGGAAATTGAACCATTTCAAATGGCACCAATCAGAATTAACTTGTGAACGAAAGAATAATGAAAAGATTATCATGTTATCATATAAACATCAGTGACCAACACTGTCTGCAATTGATTTACAAATCCCTTGACCTCATGAAGTGAATCATGAATAAAAATACACATTTGGGTAAAGGTTTTCTTAAAGATTTATGTGAGATAAGCCTTTGACCTCATTCACGTGCTTAAAGAATTGCAATGAAGAAATCAATAAGCAGAAACGCAATCAACGCCGTAATCATTTAAACCCAAACGATTCCTAAACCTAATAACCACAGTTAGGCAATATGCGACAATCCTGCAAATCCAATATTATCTTAAAGCAGCCTAGCTAATTGATTTCCAATAATGGGCTTAAGCAACTTGAAATATTGAAGGAATAGCCACACTGGTATTAACGGCATACACAAATCTTTAACTGTCAGACCAAATATAGTATAGTGTTTATTCAAGTGGTGTCAATCAGTTCTCTGTAATCGCATTAATCACAATTATAATCTGTGATAATTCATAAATTTAAAATATGTGTATTTCAGGCTGAGTTAAAACAAGTACACATGTGATGTTGTAATAAAGGGTTTTATACTTAATTATGTCATGATTTCTGAATTATTGACATGAAGTCCGACCATTTTCCACACAAACAATCAACAAAGCCACTGTTACAGAGAGTCGTTGTAATAACCCTCTGTTTGATTTGGCTACACAGGGCATATGTTTGTATGGTGGTTTTCATATTGCGAGCACTGTCTATTCTACGGTGGCCCTGAAGTGCAAGACACCACAGCATTTCAGAAAACACTACAGCATTTCAGAAAACACCACAGCATTTCACAAAACGCCGCAGGAATTCAGAAAACACAACAGCATTTCAGAAAACACAACAGCATTTCACAAAACACCAGAGCATTTCACATTGCACGGAAAGGGTATTCCTTTAGGGAGAACACTTCTTGTTTGTGATTGGACAGAGCCAGCCAGAGAAGCACTGCTGTGATTGGTTGTTTTTGCTGCCAGTCAAGAAATGACGCTTCGTGATTGGTCAACGCACGACAGCGCAATATGTCCCCAACACACATCAGCCGTTAGCACACACTCAGAGCTCACAGCTCCTCATATCTGTTCAGAAACTGGACAAAAGTTAAACATGTACAAACAAACCACAGACTGTATATGTCATGGTGAATACAGTTGCTGCTTTATTTATGTCTGTATGACGTTGTTGAGTGTGTACGGAGCAGCTACAGGTTAGTTTAGCCTAATGGATCCGATTCCATTCAGAAAACACGCATTTTAAAAGCTTTTCGCCTGCCGTCTTGTCTGCAGACTTGTCAAAGCGTTAATTCATGGTTTTTACTAACCGTTATTAGTATGTAGTTACTTCGGCATCACTTTGAAACGTGTATTACAATTACATCACGGTCAAATATGTTCATTTGGTTGTAGTTGGTATCTCCCATAGGATTTACATGGAGATACGCCCCGCCCCCTCTCCAGCGCGTCTTGTTTGAATGACAGGAGCAAACACAGCTGACAGCCGCGGTGAAACTCGAGCGATTAGAGCGATGCGAATATTGGGTAGTCTACCATAGTATTTACATGGAGATAAGCCCCTTAAAAACCATGAATTAATAAAGCATTAATTCTGTGTTTACTCCTGTCATTCAAACAAGACGCTGGAGAGGGGGCGGGGCGAGCGACGGAAAATAAATACAGACATACTGCGAACAACACTCAACGACCCTGCGCTCGTCGGATGTCCAATCAAATCAGGACTACCTAGGCTAAGTGCTATCCTAAA
>NW_011360268.1:9085-20175 GCF_000735185.1 Notothenia coriiceps | reverse complement strand
GGCAGTGGAAAGGAGTTCCCTTCACGTGATAAGAATGAAGGATACCCCTTAGTCCTATAAAGTCGTATTAAGAGTTCCCCCTAACAGTCTTTTCTCCCGTAGTACAGCCGGAGATCACTCAGTGCTGCGGCCGGTCCGACTTGCTCTGCCTCCCCGGTGTGACCCACGCCTGACTCCGCTGCCTGCCTGGCGGCAGCTGTGCGCTGCTCGCGCTGCCTGGTGGAAAAGTGGTGCGCTCTGCCTGGAGAGGCGGAGCTTGGGATTTGAAAGCTACGGCTGGATAAAGTAGAGACCCTGCCTGTTGGTGTGAACTAAGCACTGAAAGAATACATCATAATGTAAGAAGATGTTATACAAAACATCTGCCGACGTAATTCAGTCCATAATAAAGGAGTATTGTCCCCCTTAGCAAATAAAACAATAATACACAAGAAGGGCTTTCAACAATAATTATCCATTATAAAATAAATATTTTTGATTGTCTTCTCTATATATTAATGAAGTTGTTTGGCTTTATATTCAATCTAAGAAGCTGTAAAGAATATAATTAACAATGTTTTTCTTGATAAATGTCTCAAACCACCTTAATTGGATCTCGCAAAAATTATTAACTTATTGGATAGGTTTTTTTGTGCACGGTAAATGGTCCTGCAACTGCTAAAATATTTCCCTCCATAGTGGAAATCACTACGTAACACTTTGCACTTATATTGGCTAGCACTCAAACAAACTTACTTGAAAGGTATTGACCAATCCACAATTTACTGAAGCCCGGTGAGCTAACCAATCAGTGGCAGACTGGGCTCTGGTTTCAGACAGAGGGTGAAAATAGGTGCTGCAGCACAGGCAGTGTGAGAAAAATAAAGAGCTTTTTGAACATTAAAGCATGGAGACATTTCACAGTAGTACAAACGTGTACCTGAAAATGAGCATAATATGGCCCCTTTAATGTTGACCCATACTGGTGCAACATTCAACAGTGTGTGGCCTATATATAGACATACTATAAGTGTACACAGAAATATCCTGGTAACGTTGTAAGGGTTCATAATTACCTCATAATGTCTTTAACATCACTGTAAAATCTAAAATGAAATCCCTAAAAAAAGAAGAGTGAATATTAATTTCACTTTGGCTAGACATGCATCTGTTCTACCAGACAGTCCAGCATAATAACATGTAAGACTATCGCCAACTTGTTTGTTTGGATACGGAAATGTTGTAACTTAAGTCTAACTGTAAAATGTCTAAATTTAGGGAAGTCTGTGTGCTTTCACATGACTGTGTGGTTAGAGAGATTAATAGATGTGTGTGTGTGTGTGTGTGTGTGTGTGTGTGTGTGTGTGTGTGTGTGTGTGTGTGTGTGTGTGTGTGTGTGTGTGTGTCCAGGGTGGATGGGATATGTGAGAAGGGACCAGGGAGCTGCAGATGGAGGCGCCACAGGAGGAGGTGTGTGTTTGTGAAGGAAGGAGTGGAGGTGCAGTGTTTGACCTCTGTCGTGCATTTGGTCAGGTGTGTGCTGACTGCTTGAATATGTGCACTTAGAACTAAGATTGCAAAAAAGGTTAATCAATCAATTAATATGCAGTATTATTTTGAAGATTAATCGGTTGATATTTTTGGTCTATAAAAGTCAGAAAATTCTTTTTTTATATTTTCCTCAAATTTCTTTGTATGTCCATTCCAAAGTCAAAGATATTCACTTTAATGTAAAATAAAAGAGAAAAAGAAGCCCCAATATGATATAATTACTTAAATGATTAATTGATTATCAAAATATTTATAGCCAATTATTTTTCTGTTCATATTGTTTTAAGCCCTATTTAGAACTTAATATGATGGGAATTAACGTCTTATGTTAATATAATATTTTATTACTGTATTTATATTTTTTAGACTTTTCAGCTTTAATATCATATTTTAATTTTATATTATTTTATTTTTTAGTGTACATTCTTACTTTTTATTTATGTACAAATATATATATATATTTATAAATGTCATTCAAAAATGGAACAGCATGTCACAAAATCGAATTTACCCCGGGATAAATGAAGTATCTCTGATTAAGATTCTGATCTTAATAAAGCACATCTCTGGTCCCATCTACAAATGGAAAGGAATGAGCACACACACACACACACACACACACACACACACACACACACACACACACACACACACACACACACACACACACACACACACACACACACACACACACACACACACACACACACACACACACACACATGAACACACACACATATGCCTATCGTCTTTCTGTTCCTCATTATCTGTCTGCTCTGTCGGACAAATGTTCTTAAACCGAGGGCCTGAAACCCCTGGGAACCTAAGAGATGTGCAGTGAGATGTGTAAGTTAGATAACGCATGACGACATTTTTCCGGAAAGAATCAGGAGCTGACTCATTCTGGTTAAATGTCATCCCCATCCCTTGTTATGGCCTTCACATAAAATGCACAGCCCCGAACAAAGGATGTGATTTTACCCAATAGACACAGATCAGCCTAGAAACAGATGCATTACCAATCAAATCCAAGCATAAGATGCAATCTGAATACATCTTAAGAAGCCCATTTAAATTACATATGTGAAGCGTTTATAATGCTTTGTTTTTTTCACATCTCTGAGATCATTCCTATCCTGTTAGCACTTTCTGATCCTGGAACAGTTGCTATGTTTTTCCCTACAGCTGTCTAAATGAGCCAGATATAGGATGACCAATCGTATTGCACTGAAGTTGCACTCTTCACTGAAAGACAGGCTGCATGATGATCAAGCAAGTCACAGTTAACAGGAAATTAGGCTGCTTCTGATAACTGATACCTGATTCTATTGCATTAGAGGCAAATAAGGACACATACATATTGCAAAAAAAGATATCAACAATGAAGCTTTAACATGAGCAAAATGTACCAGAAAAGCTCAAAAGAGTAGAGACTTTTGATGCTTCAGTTTTTATTGCATAATGCCAACATGGGAAGTGATTCTAATGTTTTTAATATTTTTTATTATGATTTCATTTATTCTATCTCAACTTTATTTTTGAAATCATATTCTGACAATTATTTACAAAAAATATAGAGGATTTTTTTATATCCTTGTTTTATGTTAATTCTGTGTATTTTCTGAAAGAAACTTAGTGCCATATTCCTTTTAATAGGTGTAACAATGACTTTTAAGTATATTTTATTTTTAAAAGGATAAATATATGCAATACATTCCTAAAAGTACTTTGAACAACATGTTTTTGTATTCACATTGTGAATGCTGTTGGAAGCTTTCATGACTTTTGAAAACTGTTAAATCTGCTTTTTGATTTGACCAAAAAGTGTTTCAGCAGAGCCACAATAACAATATTCTGCTTCTCTTTTCCACCCTTCCCCTCTGTTTCCTGGCTGAAACTAAACAATGAGTCCATCTATAGGCTGAGCTCTTGCTTGATGGTCCCTAGACGTCTGACAGCTGTCCAATCAGCTGCAGGGGGCGGGGCCGAGGATCTTCCTGCTATCACCTCATTTGACAGCTGCTGCAGCGGATCACATGACCAAACAATAATTACATCATACATGTAGTACTCCTGCTGAAGGTGTTGCATTGGAGACAGGGGCACTGGGCTGGGCTGCCGAGCAATAAGAGACCTTTCAGCTGACATCACACAAGTCTGCTGTGATGTCCTCTGATGGATGCACCTTACACTCACTTTAAGACACTGTAACATCAATCACCATGATATGGCTCCATTTCAATAGCTACAGCTATGTTGTTTAATAAAACAGTGGGAGGGCCATAACTTCAGTGCAGATCAAAGGCAAATGACACTGCTGTATATCCTCATGAAAGCAGACTGAATATGTTCTGTTACTGCCTTTCTCACCATGCACATAAGGTCTATACTATTCTGAGGTACATCATGAATCTGTATCCAGTGATGGAAGAAATACTCCAGGTTTTAGTAAAGGTACCACTTTTAAAATACACCGTATAAGTACAAATCCTGCATACAAAAACTTGCTTAAGTAAAAGTACAAAAGTATTATTAGCATCAAAATATACTTAAAAGTAAAAGTGCTTGTTAAAGCTAGGGTAGTTAATTCACTTCAGAAACACTTTTTGTTATATTCCATGGAATGCTCTTAACATCCCAATAGCAATGAATATATTAAATGCTTTGACAATACATTTACAAATATTTCATTTGTGGAAGCCGTGGCGCTGTAAAAAGCAAGTCCAATTATCTGCCCCGGCCCGCGACAGATAACTGGATGGCCTACCTGCCTGTCAGCCTTCCATCTCGTGCACAAACTTATCTCGTGCCGTCATTGGTCACGTGCGGGTTCATGTGTGTGTTGGAGGAGGGGCTCTGTAAGGGAGTCTGAAGGAAGGGGCAGATTTTTTTCGATTGTGTACTTTCAAATTCTAGCTTACTCGAGCTGGTTTCTCCATTCTTACCTACCCTACCTTTAAGCAAAATGGCCCATTATATATTGAATTACACTAGTGCTTTATGATTACTGAGGAATTAATGTGTTCATCACTGCTGGTAAATGTGTAGTTCATTTTAAATATTGATATACTGCTGCTGGATATTTTAAACTATAGTTATATGACAACGTTTTTTTATCAGTGGTTTATATTTCATTTTAGCTAATTATCTGCATCTTAAAAGTAACTAGTAACTTAAGCAGTAAGATTAATGTAGAGGAGTAAAAGTACAATATTGGCTTCTGAAATGTAGTGTAGGAAAATACAGAGTAGCATAAATTGAAAATACTCAAGAAAACTACATGTAAGTTGTACATAAGTACAGTACTTGAGTAAATGTCACTACATTCCACCACTGTTCATATCTCCATTACTGTGCACTAAGACAAAAGCCTCATGCAAACTATTAAATTACAATAAAATAAATATTCCATGGTGAAAAGTCACAAGTCGTATCAAATTGTCAAGGTGGAAGATTAGAAGTGTTATCATATATTTTAGGGGGGAATTACAAGTGTTATCGAATATGTCAAAATGGATAATTAGTGTGAATGCTGTTAACAGCATTCCACTATAGTTCTTCGATTCTTTAATCATCTTCTTATTTCACCAAATAGTTTGGCTCTCAATAACTTCAGCATACTTTCAGCTACAGAAACCATTCAAATATCAAACTATTCAGCCTTTTCAGCACACATTGGGAAACTTTCAACTTTTTCAAAATATTTTATACTTTTTGAAATATTCAGCTTTTTAAACTCTTTTTTTTAACATGGGAGGAACCTTCAAATCCTCTTTTAACTACACTGTGCGCCAAATGTTAATCCTTCCACATACTTTCAGCTAGAGACTTCATTCCAACTTTAAAATGATCACAAGACATTCAGATTTTTCATATCTTTTACACTTTTTAAGATATTTAACTTAGTTTGGAGCTTGGTAAAGAGGCCTTCTTCAGATTTTAACATTAGTGTGTATTGAGCAGCTTGTTAAGTCTGTGCTTTAATCTCAAAACAGAGTGGTGGAGTGCTTGAAATTCGCCCAAAAAAAGGTTTTAAACCTGCCATAATTCCCAAACCCTACACTCCTTGGACATCATTTTTCATGAAAAACTTAAGAAAACCTCCCCTACGTTGAATCTTTTTTTTTCTTTTAAAAAAAAAAAAAATTAAACAAAATGCCTCTTGAGGGCATGAAGAGACAAAAACTTGTCAAAAAGTCCCAATAGACTCCCATGTTAAATTTGTCCGGTTCTTTCTTCAGAACAGAGAGAAGTAAACTTTAGACAAACTGCTCCCATCTCCACATTTTGCAAACAAAACCCAAAAAAAAAAATATATCAGTTAATTGGGGTTCCCTGATGCTCACGGTCTGTGAATGTTTTGATAGGAGCCATAGTTTTTCAACAGGTGGCAAAATTGTCAGATATAATCCTCAATGCATTCATAATGGCACTCAGTGCTGCAGTTGGTTACCATGTTGTTGCTCTCTCTCTCTCTCTCTCTCTCTCTCTCTCTCTCTCTCTCTCTCTCTCTCTCTCTCTCTCTCTCTCTCACACACACACACACACACACAATTTAACAGAACATCACCGCCATTCCTTGTACACAACATTTATAACAATAAAAATCCCGGCCCTGGAAATTGCGCAATTATTCTAATTAATTAAATGTGTTTTTATTGCGCAAAATTTTTTTTAATTGCCGGTAAAATTAGCGTGAATAAAAACGTGCGCCTTGCAAAGAGTGCCTTTTGCTCAAAGTCCCCAATGGCTAAATATGAACCTCGTGGTTTGATTGCGAAGTGCTTTTTGAGTTTGTCTGTTCGTTGGTGGTCACTTGCGTTATCAGTTTGTACTCTGCTTGTTCGACTACTTCCTAGGCGAAACCAACCGGGCACCCTTACCCTGGTAAAACAAAATTTTTTGCCCTGCCTCCTTCGTGAGCTATTCTCGTGCCAAAAACGTTTAATACGTTTTTCCTTAAACGCATAGGTGGCGTCGTGTAGTTCGGAGTTCATAGTGGAGTTACCGTTTTGGATATCGTCGATCGCACCTTCGATCGTGTCGCTGCACACCGGGATTCGGGGCTGAGGCCCCTCGTTGTCGGTGGGGTCCTACAAGCGCAACTAGTTTGACGATACGTTGTCTCTCTACAAAATAAAAAGTAGTCTATAACCTTCTTATCCTCCCTAACTCCAGTTAGTGAACGGTGAAAAAATAAAATAAATTTACCATGTCATGTGAAATACAACTTGATAAATAATAAACAACAACCACGTTGACCGTGAAATACGAACTTGACAAATAACAAAACGCGGGTTCCAATACTCTCTCAACCTGACTTTAAATAATCTAAAAAATTTAGTTGACCAACCCATCTTAGCTTTATTGTTTCTCCAGACAAATACCGGAGACTTCGTTGTCTCTCTACAAAAAGGATTATCAGTCCCAAAGGTTAACAAGCTACATGAACTTACAAACACAATATGAGCCTTTCTCGTTGTCACAGTAGCGTCTGTTACAGTTATACGACTAACAGAACTGGATCTGGAGTATCTGATGGACTTAGAGACGTATAACTCATCGAACCATACATGTAAGGATTTATACGATAACGACTGTGACAATACCTGCAATTCAACGTGTGCATCTCAAGATCATCTCAGAACCACATTCTGTAGGAACCCTTCTTTTTATTTGTGGACTGCCTCAACTTAAAATCAAACTAATTCGACTCAAATAAGTTAACTATTAATCGGTGTTATTCAGTGAAATCAGTGTAGTGCTGTACACTGTTTTCAGGCCTGAATATTCAGCTGGACTTGGACTCGAGATCTGTAACACAGACCTAGATTTGACTTACACTAATGTCCACGTGTCGTGAATGTGTTGTTGTAAATTTACATTACTAGCACATTCACCGCATCTTGCTACAAAACACTGTATACAATAAAAACAATGTAAACAATAGTGGTTTTCCACAGGCACTTTCATTTCGGTTCACAAGTATTAATCTATCTGTAGCACTCCATAAATAAAGGCCCATGTCAAACTTACAAACTTTGGCAATCTCTCTCACCGTGTCGAACAATCGGACAGGTAAGAAGAAGCAAAGGCTTCGACACCGAACCTTCGTATGCTACGAAGCAAGACTTCCTTCACCTGAACCTTCATGCGCTGATGGTTCGGTCAATAGGAGCCTCTAACTCTTTGCCGATCAACTCTCTTTACTCTTTCAGGAGAGGAAGACTCGCCAGTAAAATTTCTCTGCCAGGTAATTACAACTGTCCTCCGTTGTCGTCGTGAGAACAGACTACCTGTCTACACAAGTACCCTACTGAATATATAAATGAAACTTAAGTAAACTCTCACGCCATATTACTCCTGTTTATTTGTCCGATGTCTACGCCGTGTGTGTGTTTTATATAAATATATGTTAAATTTCATACTCTCGTGAGAGTATTATTGCATTGTGTTAGTCTCTGACCTATATAGGGGGAGGAGAGAGACCAGGGACTTTACCCCTTAACTTTTAATGCCCCGGTTTTCATCATAAAAGTTCATAAATTTTCATTCGTGCTCCTGTGGTTTGGTTGACTCTGGGCAGACAGGCGGCGTAGATGCGTGACACATGTTGTGTGGTGTGGATGTGTGAACATGGTGTGTGTGTGCGATGTGTGACATGGTGTGGGTGCTGGATGTCGAGGAACTTTCGTAATTAGTCCGAAGTCGGCAACACATAAAATAATACACTTCGTGATTTTACCAGAATCTTTTTATAGCTGAGAAACAAAACATCTATAGATGATTTGATGTCGTTATTTCTCTCATCCGGACAATATGACTACTATATATAATGTGTGTGACGAGACGAAAGACGTGTTCTTGGAGTGTCGACCAAGAGAGGACCTTTGTAGCTCTACGCTACTCTTCGGTTCAAAGATTTATTATAGGTCCCTTACGTACGTCTCGACGTAACCCGAACTCTATTCAGGCCCGGCACGCAGTGCGGAGGTGGCAAGGGCCTACTTTACGTAGGCGCCTCCTTCGGCACCTCCTGGTAGTCACATAGGAGCCAATATCGAGGAGGTCTCTCGGACGGAGTTGCGAGCTAGGAGCCAGGAGCCACACGTAGTACATATTATTCTTACCTATGTCGCACCTTCCGCCCCGGAGTAAGTAAAGCGTAAAGGATAACCCGCGTACCTACTGTTTTTACCGGGTTAAAAACCTCTCACTTTGCAGTGTCCTAATGGGTCCGTACGCGGACTCTTCATGGGCATACACGCGTTGAAATTGGTGCGGGGGGTTTTCCAAGGAAGTGTAGAAGTGTAGTTTCGTGCAGTTAAACGCATGTGCATGTCGTGGCGGCGCAAGACCTAACAATACTACCTAAACTATAACTTGCTTATTGGCTCCGCCTGCCGCCGTCAATCGTCGATCGTCGATCGCCGATCGGTCACATTGCAGGCTCGGTAATCATTAATACACATGCATGGTCCGGTACCATTGCATGTGTATTTAGCAATACATGAAAATATAATGCCGACTACATTGTGCTAGATCACTACCAAAACAAGTCGTAACGGTCGAAGTGACAACTCGAAATACAACACGGGTCGTAAGAGGACACGAGACTTTATAGTTTTACACCTATTCGTTATTTTGTTGTGATTTTATTTGTGATGTTATGTTAACAATAAAACAAGTATAACACACAATGGAATATTGTTGTGTCCGATATATAATATGATATATATATTATGAATATATATGTATGTTTCATATTAATTACGTTGACAAGTTAACTAAATCTCGAAAACTGTTGTTATATTAGAAATAAAGATATACATATTGATACTGCTGAAGGAAGGAGCTATCGCCGCTATAGTATACCATAATCGATTAATTAGACCCAGTTTTGCACAAAACACGGGTGTACGTTTCAACATTTGAGACCAAACTAAGGAACGCACCATTAAATATCAATTATCGTTTGTCGTTGCAAAGTTGAGGAAATTACCATATAAACGTTCACGTATTCCTCGATGTCCATGCAATTAGATGTCAACCATTATAATTGAAATAAATTATGTTCTAAATGTAGTATGTCGGGTACGTCATATTATAAAATGTTTACTACTTAATGTCGTTTGTACACGTTTATATAGGTAATAATGTCGAGGCACCCGTCATTCCCGGCTATACCCAAGGCAATAATAAAACTAGGTACCCATTTCCATTTTGGTATCATCATGACTTGTGCAGTTGTAGTGTACTTGCACGGCCCGCCGCGGCCAGGGCACAAAAATCTACGCGCAAGGTATTACGTCTCCCTTTTATTGAGAGTCTTATTTGCAATAATCGTGTAAAATGTTGAACCTCTTTGATTTCAAAAATTATTCCCGGATATGTTTCACAAGTATGACCCATCAAATAAATCATAATTTTTTTTAATAGGTTTAGCTAAAATGTCTGGTGAGAAAGGGGTACATTTCAGTTCACCTCTTTTCACAAAGGCCCCGGACCGTTGGTTTGCCTTCACATCATGGCCCGCAAACCGGTGGTGCTTATAAAAAGTAGACTCTACGACCGCGTGAAGGACCGCCCGAACCACACGTAAATCTCTTTACTCTACCAGGAAGTTTTACAGCGCGACTTTAAGTAAAAGCCCAGTTTGATGCCTTGGCTCCTGAGCTCCTCAGCTCCTCCGGAGAACTCAAAACTCTTTCGGAAGATTACTGTCCTTTTGGTCTCTGTCAGATTTGTTCTTGTTTGTGTTGCGTCTGTCTTTTGGTTTCCTGTCTAGATCTGTTCTGTTTTGTGTTGTGGTCTGGTTAGCACTGTGTATGAACCATTGTTAGACCCTAAAAGGAGTACTCACTGGACAAGTGAGTATTGATCTTTTACGTAAAGGACGTCTTTTATGCACACTTACGACATTTGACACTTTGTAAACCACCGACTTAAATCGACTTTTACGTCTTTTTCGACTTATACAATAATCGACTTACCAGAGACATCGACGAGAAATCGATGGATTTTCCGCTTGAATCGCCTCTTTACGTCTTTTCCTTTAATAAACTTAGTTTTAACCAATGTCGAGTTTTCGTAACGTACTGAAACAAATTTTTGAACTTTCACTTTTGACCTTCTCATCCTGTTTATCACTTCTTCGAATTATAAATTTTCCTTTCCAAAATTTTTCCATATTTTGTTGTTTGTACATATCCGGAGTTACAGGACTTTATCGACTTGTTACATTATCAACTTACCAAAAGACATCGACTTTCATCCGACTTTCCTCAATCTATAATTTACAATTTCATTCACGTAATACAAATGTTTGTGGACACACACATTCGAGGTCTTCTAGTCTCCAATGGGTACCAACTCCTGCCAATAGTGGTGGACAAATGCACTCGGCTCTCTAGTTTCCAAAGGTACCTCTACACGACACTTTCCTCTCGGAAAGGGTAACAAGACTTCGTCTTTATTTGGAGAATGTAAAGATTGTTATCAAATTTTTGCCATCGACGAAAAGCCATATTTTACAGTTGCACACACACACACACACACAC
>NW_011360268.1:5955-9057 GCF_000735185.1 Notothenia coriiceps | reverse complement strand
GTCAATAATTTGTGCGGCCCCCGGAGGATGTTGAAAAAATTGAAATGGCCCTTGAGAGGAAAAAGGTTCCCCACCCCTGGTATAAAGGTAAGAACCTATGTTTGTGGTTAGAGGTTCCGCCGGAAGGCCATACAGTTTTTGACCACACACACACAGACCACACACGGAGAACACACACACACGTCACACACACACACACACACACACACACACACACACACACACACACACACACACACACGCACACACACATCGACCGAACGGACCAACCGANTGATTGGTCAACGCCCGACAGCACAATATGTCCCAACCATGGTCCCAACACATTAGCCGTTAGCAGATTCAACTACGGAGCAACTACAGGTTAGTTTAGATTAGGCTAAACTAACCTATAGCTCCTCCGTCCACACTCACAACAACGTCATACAGACATAAATAAAGCAGCGACTGTATTCGGCATGACATAGACAGTCTGTGTTTTGTATATGTTTAACTTTTGTCCAGTCTCTGAAGCTCGGAGGAGCTGTTAGCTCTGAGCTCTGAGTGTGTGCTAACAGCTAACGGCTGATGTGTTGGGCCAAGCGTAATTTCTTGACTGGCAGCAAAAACAACCAATCACAGCAGTGCTTCTCTGGCTGGCTCTGTCCAATCACAAACAGGAAGTGTTCTCCCTAAGGAATACCCTTTCCGTCCAATGTGAGATGCTGTGGTGTTTTGTGAAATGCTGTGGCGTTTTGTGAAATGCTGTGGCGTTTTGTGAAATGCTGTGGTGTTTTCTGAAATGCTGTGGTGTTTTGTGAAATGCTGTGGTGTTTTGTGAAATGCTGTGGCGTTTTCTGAAATGCTGTGGCGTTTTGTGAAATGCTGCGGCGTTTTGTGAAATGCTGTAGTGTTTTCTGAAATGCTGTGGTGTCTTGCACTTCAGGGCCACCGTACTATTCCAACAGTGGTGACCCTGAAAGAAATTGGCTAGCCTATGTTCCAGGAAAATGCCTTTCCTCACTATTCACCGCGCATAAAGCTAATGAGTGGAATCGCCTTCTGTCATGCATTAGGTGTACCGTTACACCGAGGAAGTAATGGTTCTGTCTCCTATGTAAGTCTAGTGGTCTCCAGTCAGTCCAATACATTTTGTTCTAGTCCTCCACTTGATTTGCCTTTAGACTGCAATGCAATTCATGGTAAACATCTGCAACGGAACTACGTGAGGAAGTTGGTGTCAAACTTGATGATTTGTATGCATTCGTTTTTTTAACACATTAAGGTTTCCAGATTAATCTCAAGGGTTAAAGCCTTACCATTGACAGCCCTAGTTTACTCCTGTCTGATACCGATGTTATCCAGCTCACTTCACCTTCCTTGGGAGAACATGTTACATCACATAGTGTTTTTGCATACACATAATGTGCTTTCCTCTGCCCCCAAAGATACACTATATCCATCACATGGGATCAAGTACACAGTGTGTCTGTGCAACCTTTGCTTGCACAAGTATCCCCCCAGTGAGCCACAGACATAAAGGAACACAGTGTAAGCCACTCAGCAGTTTACTGTAACCAGGCCGGGAGCTTCTCCGAGACCCATCTCTGCTTCTATCACCGTTCCCTCAGTACACCCCTGACACATTACCAAAGACAGTAGGCCTGCTAGCCACTCAGAGTGTACACAGCGAGACACAGAAAGACTGTGTACTCCTACGTACAGCAGTCCACTCGTATGTTTGATCAGTCCAGAAATGTTTACACCCTGCTGCTGCTGTGAACGAATAAAAGTTTCCATCAGAAGTATGTCTTACAGTTTTATTGGAATAGCACATAATTGAGACAAACAGTCTCCCAAAGTAGTGCAGTAAATATTATGACCAGTGGAAAGTGATAAAAAGACCAACTTCTCTCCATACATGTCCATACATTTCCACAAAGGCCAGGCTCTGCGTCTACGTGTTAGCTCCACCGCGTGACTGCGCTCTGTTGACTCAGTGACATATGAGTGAAATTATATCAGTGATTCATACCCTCCTCCTCGCTCTCGCTTTTCTATCTTTCTCCAGCTCTCCTCCTATGCCCTCCTCAGGGCTCTATAAACTGGCAATGTCAACAGAGTCAGACACGCCTGCTCCAACATGGCCGCTGGCTGGGAGCGCAAGCCCAGACTCAAGACGCTTCTTTTTCACCTCAGGAATAAAATAAAGTAGCTATTTATGCTCATTTCTGTTTTAATAACCCTCTAGTGGTGATTAATGATAATTTATCTTGCTTCAATGCTGAGGCACTCTAGTCTACTCATGCCTAGATAGTGAGAAGAGCCTACCATACTGCATTAAAAGTCTAATTTTGACTTTAATGTCAGCTAATGACAGTGGGTACAACCTAATTTAAGCCTTTAATACAGTGATGCCAACACAGGTATGGTGAAAAAAGAGAGAACTATTCGAAGCAGAAAGAAACAGCGTAATATACCATCTGACAAAGGCCTGTGCTATAATGCTTCAATTAACTGGCTATTCTTTATAATATACTCAGATCAATAGGAGACAGAGATGTTAAGTTAAAATCAAGGGTTTTTATTATTATTTACAGCAAGGGGTGGGGAACCTTGTTTCCTTTTCAATTTTTACAACATCCTCCGAGGTCCGTACAAAGTTATTGAACTCAACCTCTGCTTAAAAAAACTAAAATCACAGACAATTTCATTTAGCCTTTCTTTCATGCTGTGCAAAGAAAACGCAACCTCTTAATCCAGATATCTTACCATGCATGCATGGTAAGATATCTGTTTTGGTGGTCATGCCACACCGTGCACATGCATGCATGGCATGCATGCATGTGCACGGTGTGGCATGACCACCAAAACAGAAAGATATTGGACACAAGATGTGTGCAATGTATTTAGTATCCATGTGAACATGATTTAAGTGGGGTGGGACCTAACCTTCTCTAGGGGGGTCCGGGGGCATGCTCCCCCGGGAAGATGAGTAGATCTATGGATACATCTTTCAACACCCATTTGAAACAGAACTGTAAGCAGTTTTCTTTTTGGATATTTTACAAATCACCTCTCCTTTTAAACTCTATTCTTGTTATTTTAACAACTTTTTGTTAC
>NW_011360268.1:0-5912 GCF_000735185.1 Notothenia coriiceps | reverse complement strand
CACACACACACACACACACACACACACACACACACACACACACACACACACACACACACACACACACACACACGGAGCACACACACAAACACGGGATTACAAACATTTGCAAAAGGTATTGTGTGAACCGTAATATCGTGTATGGTGAATGAGAGAAAGACTCAAGTCAAATGGAAACCAGTGAAAAGGAAATAAATGGACTGTATCAAGTGGACACTTTGNCACACACACAACACACACACACACGACACACGACACACACACCACCACACACACACTGCACACACACACAAGAGGCACCACACGAGACACACACACCAAAGTTTTGACATACCGGAAGCCGGCCTTGGAGATTGGGTGTTTGTATCCAAGAATGGAACATAATGGTCCCCACCGCCTTGGAAAAAGGAGAGTTCCCGGTAACAAGTTAAAAAAGTTTGTAGGAGGCCCCCGGCGTGTTTATACTGGAGACGAATTTTATGATTTTAGTGTCGGGTAAGTAAAGCGGAAAGAAAAGTACGTCACGGTTTCCTTTGTCCGTTGGCAGCCTTAGGTCTATAGAGTGGTACCTCAGCACGTTAACCGTACGTTCACGTGGCCAACACCGTACTGGTGGTTTTGTCCTTTCTATACATGTGTTCTACAACACGGTTTACATAAATCATAGGATAGGTACACTATGTACTAAATTCACCCCCCCCCCCCCTGGCTTGGAGGAGATCCCCCCCAGGGTAGGAGGGGGCCTTCTAAACAAAATTTACAAATTCATTTTCAGTAGTTAGACCACGTGAAACTCTCGTTGTACTTCTCTAAAGATACCTATGTTAGAGAGTTGTAGGTAATACTTTGTCTTGACTTCTCTAAAGGAAAAAGAAATACCCTATAAAATGGTTTAGTGAGGGGAAAGTTTGACTATAAGAACAATAATTATTGTTGAAAAAAAATGTACAGGTATATCATAAAATATGGACAAATGAAATAAGAGAATAAAAAATATTGATATTATGGTAATTTCTACAGGAAATGAGTGAAACTTTTTTTCGAAAAATATAAGCAATCGTATTCGATCGTTGTCTACGATTATTGTTCTTTCATAACTGACATATGTAATTGTTACTTGTTAGCGGAGACCCAGTGATTTGTGTGGTGGCTGGTGCGTTTTTGAGGTACACATGCTGAGGAATACCCATTGGATGACGGGTTAAACCTCACAACCTCGGCCAGAGGACCACGAGAGGCAGTCTTGTACGTGGGGACAGTCTGCTCTAGGTATATGGTGCACTACTGTTACAGTTTTTGACCACACACGGACCACACGGAGAACACGCACAAACACGGGATTACAAACATTTGCAAAAGGTATTGTGTGAACCGTAATATCGTGTATGGTGAATGAGAGAAAGACTCAAGTCAAATGGAAACCAGTGAAAAGGAAATAAATGGACTGTATCAAGTGGACACTTTGTTTCGGACTTTTATTCAGCAGCAAACTTTGTGTGCGTAAATTACGCCAACAAAGCGGATCCTCAGAGGCTTAAAGCGTTGGCTTAGCCTCTATAAGCACTGTCCACTGGTGGAAGAGATACAATTTGATGAATGAAAAGATAAAAAGTACTGTACTACTGTGGCGTTTTCTGAAATGCTGTAGTGTTTTCTGAAATGCTGTGGTGTTTTGTGAAATGCTGTGGTGTTTTCTGAAATGTTGTGGTGTTTTGTGAAATGCTGTAGTGTTTTGTGAAATGTTGTGGTGTTTTGTGAAATGCTGTGGTGTTTCGTGAAATGCTGTAGCGTTTTGTGAAATGCTGGAGTGTTTTCTGAAATGTTGTGGCGTTTTCCGAAATGCTGTAGTGTTTTCTGAAATGCTGTTGTGTTTTGTGAAATGCTGTGGTGTTTTCTGAAATGCTGTAGTGTTTCCTGAAATGCTGTAGTGTTTTGTGAAATGTTGTTGTATTTTCTGAAATGCTGTTGTGTTCTCTGAAATGCTGTAGTATTTTCTGAAATGCTGTAGTGTTCTCTGAAATGCTGTAGTGTTTTCTGAAATGCTGTAGTATTTTCTAAAATGCTGTAGTGTTTTCTGAAATGCTGTTGTGTTTTGTGAAATGCTGTGGTGTTTTGTGAAATGCTGTTGTGTTCTCTGAAATGCTGTAGTATTTTCTGAAATGTTGTTGTGTTCTCTGAAATGCTGTTGTGTTTTGTGAAATGCTGTTGTGTTTTGTGAAATGCTGTAGTTTTTCCTGAAATGCTGTAGTGTTTCCTGAAATGCTGTTGTGTTTTGTGAAATGCTGTGGTGTTTTCTGAAATGCTGTGGTGTTTTCTGAAATGCTTTGGCGTTTTGTGAAATGCTGTGGTGTCTTGCACTTCAGGGCCACCGTACTATACTTCCCTAACACGCTCCCTGTTACCTGGGATACCGCTCTGTTTGTCTGCAGGTAAAGGAAGAGGCGGGGTTTGACTGCGAACCAATCACCTTGCTGCTGATCCAGGAGCAGGGACCACAGTGGATCCGCTTTAACTTCCTCGCCAAAATCACAGGTATGATATCACACTCACATGTTAGTCGTTCTGTGCCTTTTAGAATCCTCCTCGACAATATAGAGTGGTGCAGTGACGCGTTCTAAAACCCAGAAGTAAGCTGCGCTCGGGTTCCCTCGACAAAAAGGCGATGGGATTTCTCTATAGGATTTTGGAAAATAGCTAGAAATAAGGTCTGTGGAAAACGAACCTGTTTGATAAATGCACGTTTTGTTCAGCCGGATAATATCCACATGTCTACCCTACTTTTATAATTTTCTAATCATAAATCTAATCGATAGATTAGCGTTGTGTCTCTGAACCTTAAGAGGCCGTATATGCTTTTTAAGATGTTCCCTTTCCTGTAGTGTGTTATCTAGGTTTTAGTGCATGTAAATGGTCTGCAAAGGCTAAAATCCCTTTGTTCCCTCCCGAGGGAGACTCTCTCCCATACACTCCCCCCCCTGCCTGGAAACACCTCTATCGGACTCATTTGTTTACTTCCTGAAACTATTGATATCGCTATGTAACGCTGGCGCTTCTATTGGCTAGCACTCCAACAAATTGTAGGGGGAAGGACATCGCTAAGTTGTTCACCAATCATAACAGAGCTGGCCAGCAAACCAATCAGAGCAGACTGGATTCTGGTTTCCGACAGAGGGTGAAAAGAGGTGCTGCAGCACAGGCAGTATGAGGAAAATAAAGAGCTTTTTGAACATTAAAGCATGGAGACATGTCACAGAATAGGACTTATTTAAGATTTATTATAGGAATATATTACAGTGTAGATAGCTTAAGGTGTTTTTCTTTAGACATGTAACAACTTGTTTGTGTTTCTGTGTGTCAGGTGGGAGTCTAAAGACTATTTTAGAATCAGATCAGGAGTCTCTTCAGGCCGGCTGGTGGGACAGAAAGGCTGTCCTCCCTCTGAGAGGACGAGACATCATCCGGATCATCGACTGCGGGCTCAAGTACAACATTAAACTCTTAGTCTCTTTGCTAAGATAAGCTAAAGATGTCCTAACACATTACGATTCAACTCAGATATATCTTTAGAGAAGACTCAGCCTCTCACTGTCCTTTTCTACAAAACGTACACATTACACATTATGTCCTACAAAACATATAAGGAAATTTTTTTATTAAAATTACAGCATGCATACTATTTTTGATATCTTTTGTGGTATTTGATTTAGTATCATTTTTGTTTTGATAAAGCTTTTTAAGTAAATGAATGGGGGGAAATCCACCCTGCATCAAAACAGTTTCCAGTAACAAAAATGTATCAAATTACAGGAAGTTGGTTAAAATAAGAGAACTTAATAAACTGTTGGTGGAAAAGATATATGTAAATAAAAAATATATATTCAAAAAGAAATCATCATAATTTGAAATCAAGTTATTATTCTTGACGAAAGATGGAAAAAATGGGTGAGGTATACAAGACAAGACATTACCATGATTCTCCAGTTTGATATGACAAATTGCCTGCTGTGCTGCTTTCAGGTACTGTCAGGAACCCTGGCATCCTGTCACACTACCGTTAGACCTGAGCTGCCGTCACGTTGTGCAGAAACTCATCCTGGTTTTCACCAACGCTGCGGACAAGATCTGGCTCCTGCTGATCAAAGGTACCTGGCTGCTGATCAGAAACTAACTCACTTCAGATGTTTGATTGATTTGCCTGGCTAACTCCTGAAAAGTCAAAAAGTATTTCACTTAAATATTTTTCGGCTTAGAAAAACTAAATACAATTGTTGTAATCTCAATGAATATGTTAGTTTTCCCATCAAGAAGTTTTCTACTACAAGGATTTGTCCTTTGTTTGTTGCTCTACCTTCCTGTAGTTCTTCATTAAAGCTTTATCTGCCATTCATATTTATATAACAACAAATCTGTCACTTCCCATTTCACTTGCTTCAGATAAATAACAGATACAATACAAAACCACACATAGGGGCATTATAATTGAGTATTTGCATTAACACTTTCCAAACTGTTTCCCAAATCAAAGTTATTTCAGAAGTTTGCAGTTATCTTCATTAAATGATCCAATAGTGATGACACGGGGAGAAAAGATTCAGAGAATACAGATTGTCTCATTTAGTTAATCAGGTTCCCTACAGAGTGGTGCAGTGATGACGTATTTTTATAGGCCGACCCATAAATTAAGTGAGAATTGTTCAGTAAGTGATCCCTTGACCAAAAGCCAATGGAAAACCAGATCTTTGACAAACCCATGTTTATGATAATAACATGTTTTTTATGGCAGTATAATCTCCACATATAAACAACACTTTATTATTTCTGAAGCGTAAATGCAATCACCAGACGTAAAAAGCTAACATTAGACTATGAAGGAATTACATCACGGTCACATGACTTCATGTCACCAGCGCTAAGCTAAAGGAAGCTCATATTCAGCAGAGGCGGCTGGCTTCCCTTGCCTCACAATCCATTCAAATCGCATCAATTTAGTGGTGCAGTGACGCGTCCCAAAAAGCGGAAGTAAGCTGCGCTCGGTTTCCCTCGACAAAATAGCAATGGGATTTCTCCATAGGATTTTGGAAAATAGCTCGAAAAAAGGTCAGTGGAAAACGAACCTGTTAGGTAAATGCACGTTTTGTTCAGTCGGATAATATCCACATGTCTACCCTACTTTTATAATTTTCGAATCATAAATCTAATCGATAGAAGATATATAGCGTCACTGCACCACTCTCACCGCCGTTAGAAAGTAGCAAGCAACTGAAGCAAGTGCAATTATGGAGGGTGGAGATTTGGAGTATTTAATCAAAAATAATTGTACTAAACTTCCGCTGCAGCAGCAACAACAAATACAATCTGATAAGAGGCCAATGCCCAAACTGGAGCTGTGTACAGCGAGGAACAAAGGAGCGAACCGGACGTAAAACGTTAAAGGTCTCCTGATTTAGTTTGTGAATGAATGCTTATTAGAGTTTCGGCTGGAGAGTGCGTGCGGACCTGTTGGTCAGATAACAGGCGTGTGTAAGTCCTGCATCTGTATGATACAAATGTGTGTAAAATGATACCGTATTACTGGTTTCCCCTAATTTTTTCCCCACGCCACGCTACTGTTCGTCACAGATTCTTCAGTCTCATCAGCCTTATCCTTCCATCAGTCCCAGTCAACGCATCAGCCTCCAGCACACTTCCAGTGTCTGACTCCATATGATATTGTCCTAATGCTGTAAGGGTGATGCCCCATGATCACACAGTGCCAAGGACCTCATATTATGTATGTCATTAATGTTACATCACCCATTATAACAATTTGCTTTCCTTTTTCTCTTCTCTTAACTGAATAGCCCTGTCTTTAAGTATAATACAATGTAAAGTCCTTTCCTGCACCATTTGAAGGCTTACAAAACAGGCATTTT
>NW_011360267.1:21936-28357 GCF_000735185.1 Notothenia coriiceps | reverse complement strand
TTGTTAACAACCATCGTTTTTCAGACACGTAAACTCTTCAGAAATCACCAGCGGGGTCACTGCTGATGTATTTAATGTCGTAGAACAAAACGTGATCCGTCTCTTCAATGTGTGTCAACCACAGACCTTATTTCCAGCTATTGTCCAAAGTTCTATGGAGAGATTGCATTGCTTTTTTGTTGAAGGAACCGGAAGAGCTAAAATGCTAACTTACTTCCGGGTTTTAGGACGCGTAACTGTGGCACTCTATTGGCTAGCGCTCCAACACATTGTATGTATAGGCGGGTTATCTCTGAGCATTTGCACAATCCCAACAGGGCCGGCAAGCTAACCAATCATTGCAGACTGGGCTCTGGTTTCAGACAGAGGGTGAAAAGAGGTGCTGCAGCACAGGCAGTATGAGGATAATACACTTGTTGAACATTAAACCATGTAAACATGTCGGAGTAGAGACACAAAATACAAAACTATTAAACTGAACATGTGCATAATAGGGCCCTATTATGCTATGCAAAAGGTGCTGCTATAGTATCTTGGCGGTGGTGAATAATCTAAAGAAATGTCTTATTGTGAAGTAAAAACCATTCAGATAGAAATACAAATATGAAGTTATGAAACTGGAAATTGGCCCTCAGTCATTAAACCATTGAGAACTCCTGTGTTACAGCATGCTTTGTGGTTTGCTCGTCACCGTAATTTAACAAATCTGATCTCCAAATAAAAAGCAGTGCGACGCCTTGCTCACATGAAGGTGCATGCCCTCCAGGCAGAAAAGACCTGTCCTTGTAAACACAAAGGCAGCGCCACTAACACACAAACTTGTACAGGCATTGTTTACTGTACACACACACACACACACACACACACACACACACACACACACACACACACACACACACACACACACACACACACACACACACACACACACACACACACACACACTTTTGATGGTGCAGGTAAAGCTTTCCCAAGCAATTTGAACTTTGTGTGAGACTGGCAAACATCCCTGTGTGTAGGGTAAGCAGATTTTCTGCCTTCTTGCGCAAAAACTACAATAAGGGAGAGTGGGACGGAGCGGGGGGGAGGAGGGAAAGAGAGAGAAGGGAGGAAAAACATGGCAAAGGGAGAGAGAGAGAGATACGGAGAATGACAATGTGTTTTAGTGCTTACCTTCAACAAAATGAAGGTAGAAGGGGAAAGGTCAGAAGATACACTGGGAAGGTGAGATCTCTCTCTGTCTTGAGGATGGCAGCAGCACAGAGGAAAAGCTTTTCTCACAGCGAGGGAATGACAGTAAACCTGAATCAAGTCGCATCTCAACACAGCTTCTACTCAAATCAATCAAATGATGGAGGGTAAGAAATGCACTGTAAATGAAAGACTAGTGTGCTGACTTAAGAGGAACATTGTAGCAGGTAGTTTGAATTGTTGTTTCTGTTTCAAATAGTCTCCAAGGATTGGAATTAATTCAAATGTAGACTGAAGTCATCTTGTAACGAGGATGTTTCGGACTCCAAATGATATTTAAACTGCAAAATGGACTGGTGAAATATCCACATCGCAACTAGTGCAATATTTGATAGAACATGTGTGAAAATAGCTGAATTAAGTATTGGTGCTGCAGAGAATTCCCGGCCTACAAACCATTTTCAAACCAACTTATCACCAACCGTTGTTTGGTTAATAAAACGTTATTTTTATGGCTTTTCAATGTAAATGTGAATAATGTTTTAAAAATCATCATTCCCTAGAATGCCGTAAAAAAAAGAACATTGTCTCATATCTTAACGTTACCTCAACGGTTCTTATGAAAGCTTATAAATAAATTAGTTATACCCAAAAGCGTCTACATTTTTAAACAAAACAAATATAATTGTATTGGTGGCTTCTTCTGTGAAATTGTTAATATGATAGATGTGTAAGTCTTAAAACTGAGAACAGTTCAAGTCAATTCATTCATTTTCCCAGCTTAGTTGAATACCCGATTCTGATTGGTTAATTTGGGCATTTCCGAGGTTGTCATTTTTCGCTAACAGACCGCTACTATAGAGAACACACTGTTGCTAAGGAGGATCAAGGCATTATGTGCAATTGTTTATCACATAGATGTGTACGTCTTAGAACTGAGAACAGTGTTATCTGGTGGCACTGACTCTGTATTAATACTACATATGAAATAAAGCTGGAAAGCAAAATACTGCCATCCACCACTGCTGCACCAAATAACACACACACACACACACACACACACACACACACACACACACACACACACACACACACACACACACACACACACACACACACACACACACACACACTTTTGCTGCACAGAGTGAGATCGAGCATTTGAGACTGACATTCAGTGTCGCCAATTTGAGGCTTTGTTATCTTTGGCTGGCTGGGGCTGTGTGTGTGTGTGTGTGTGTGTGTGTGTGTGTGTGTGTGTGTGTGTGTGTGTGTGTGTGTGTGTGTGTGTGTGTGTGTGTATCCCCCCCTGAAGTTCTAATGTGCGGGTGTGTATGAATGTGTTCCGGAATTAGCGTGACAACGCATCTTTCCTGGTAAGGGTGTGTGTGTGTTTGTTTATTTGTGCAATCTGACGGGTTGTTGGGAAGCTTGAGGAATAGTGATATAAGACTGAAAAAACAACAGACGGGAGGCGCGCTCACACACACACACGCACACGCGCACGCACACGCACGCACGCACGCACGCACGCACGCACGCACGCACGCACGCACGCACGCCCTTAGTATAGAGTAAAGAGTATTCCAGTTAAGGGGGTGTATGAATACCTCGTGCGATCATGCAGGTGATACTTGTTTTAAACAATATCATCAAAAAGGGAGCTCAGTAAGCCTCACAATGACACCATTTATTGCAGATTGGATTGTGTTTGATGTATTAATTATTCATTTTCTATCTGGTAACTTTTTACTATAAAATATTGGTTGTCAATTATTTTTTTCTCTTTTTCATTTAGTTTTTTAATTTGTTAAAGTGTTAACTGTGTATCATTTGTGCATGCCCTGTAATAATATCATTTTTTGAAATACTACTTTTCCCCCTGCCCGAAACACCTCCATTGGACTCCTTTGTTACATAGTGACATCACCACGTAGCACACGTACTTCTATTGGTTAGCACTCCAACTCATTGTACGTGATAGGCTTAAAGGAAGGACAACTGTAAGCTGTTCACCAATCACAACAAAGCTGGCCAGCTAACCAATCACAGAGCAGACTGGGCTCTGGTTTCAGACAGAGGGTGAAAAGAGGTGCTGCAGCACAGGCAGTATGAGAAAAATAAAGAGCTTTTTGAACATTAAAGCATGGAGACATGTCACGGTAGAGGCACACTATAGAAATATGGAACTATAACTTAGCATTATAGGGCCCCTTTAAAGTACGTTTTATGTTACCATCTCTTCTAAAATAACAGTAAAATTCATCTTGCCCTCTTGAACTGTGTGTGTCCTCAGGTGTGCATTAGTGTCAGACAGTGATGGTAAATGCCACATTAGCACCTTAAAAAAAGAGACCTCGCAATATTGTCATTAGGAAGGCTTTGTTTTCCTACCTTAAGCAAAACAACTGATTCAGTTCTGCGGGTCCGAGCTAGATGTTCTGTGAATCATGATAAGTCACCTAAAATAAATGTTCCAATAACAATGATACATGTACAAGCTGTCCTGCTCTGAAATGTGCACTGAGCGCTGATGAGGTACAACAAGTGAAAACAACAGTCTAGCTGCATGTAACAGAGATGTGTTGTTAACCTTTCACTGTATTATATACATTTGAACTGATAAACACAATATCTTTTTTTAATTTCAAAAACATTGTATATATAACATCAATATGGCAGAAATAAGTAAAGCCTTTTTTTTATTATAGAATAAAATAGAATATATACATACAATTAAATAATTAAATAAACAAAAGTAGTGATAATATGCAACAAAAAGATAAAAAAAAGTTATAAAAACAAAATCATTTAAAATATAATGACCAAAGAACAATACAATAAAATAAAACATATTATATAAACGTGTTAAGTGCCAGCATTGCGCTCTGAGGTAGTAGTTAAACAACCTGATGGCCACATCCAAATAAGATACACATATTATATAATATCAGCTAAGCTACGTGAACAAAATCTGTAATAAATTTGAATAATGCATATAAACTCTTGTTCACATTCAAGTATCTTATATCAATCTCTAACTAACTATACTATATATCAGTTCCTGCTTTTATTCCAATTAAAAGAGTATTCAAACATAAACTACAATAACTGCAGTTCAGGTCATTCTTATTGTCGTAATATTATTTCCTCTTAGGGATACTTAAGGTTCATCTTATCTCACATGATCTATTCAGATAAGACATCTGAGGAACAGGTAAGTGATCTTGAGATGTGACTTACACGATAAAGATTGTAATTAGATAAAAATCTTTAGCTACCAACCATGATAGTAAATAACAAACTATACATTTCTGTCGGTAAAAAAAAAAAGCCTTAAATATTTTTAAATAAAGGTCGTAAAAAGGTTCTGATGAACTAATTTTAGTTCCGGCTCTTTTTGGTGTGAACGCAACATTTCGGAACGCGCCTATCATCTCAATGTGTTAAAAAGTTGTTTATAGAGTCACAGCTATACAAGCATCCATATTTAAGTATGGCTGCAGAGATCAAAAGCTGGAAAAACGATTATATTTGACCTTTTTAATATTTATTTCTGTCCTACTCCGACAATGACCAAAGAAGTGAGGGAGTTGTAACTTAAAGTGGTATTTTTAAGAGTTTTTTTTCATTTAAGAAAAAAGTGTGTCTTGTTTTGTGTGTTATTGCTGCTGATTTTATTAATTGGGTATTGACAAAGAAAAAAACGGTCAGTTTTCGTCAAAGAGTGACGAAGACAATGGCAAACAAAATAAGTATTTATGTGCAAACATTGCAGATTGTTACTTAAACCCAGTAAGCATTATTTCCATCATCAGAAGCATCTCAAATGATAATGCATCTTATAGAAAAATACTCCAACATATACAAATGACTTACTTGAGCAAATCTGTATCCTGCAGCCACAAATAACTAATCAAACTACACAAACAGTGTGTGTGTTCTTCTGTGTGTATATGTGTGTGGATGTATGAGAGGGAGCCATATTGCCGGTGGGAGAGGGGAGAGGGAGGGGTGGTGGGAGGTAGGGAGGGAGTGTGGGAATAAAGACAGAGGAAAGATGGAGAGAGGGAGCTTTGCGCAACCATCAATCACCTTCTTGGGGTTCAAGTTTATTTGGCTTCATTTTTTATTAATTTTTTATCAAAAAACACAGCACACAGAGAGGGAGAGGAGCCGGACGGGAGCGAGAGAATGAAGGGAAGATGGAGGGAGAAAAAAGCATGGGGAAAGAGGAAGAGGGGAAGGCAGGAGCAGGAGGGGGGACTAGTGAGGGGATGAAGAAGAAGGCAGTACGTGTGATACTATCCATTGGTTTTAATGCACATTTTCTTTTTGTAAGTAGAGCGGTTGACGCTAACCCTAGTTTCCACCGGGTCCGTCTGCGTCGCGTAACGGCTGCGCCGCGGTTTTGGTCGGGCCTCCTCCGGCGTCATACCCTACCGGGCGCGTTTCAGAAGCATTTCAGAAGCGGAGCGTCTTGCCTGCCGGCTCGCAGTTTTAGTTGATTTGGGCATATTTCCTGGACAGGCTACTTTGTACAGACAAAGTTAATAATAATTGTAATATCCCAGTTATAAACGACATGAATCAAAGATGTGTTGCTGTATTTTAGTGGTAAAAAAATGCATTTATCATCGTAATTATTCTATATATATAATTTACACAGTGCCTGTAAACCGGAGGAGAACGCTGGCATTTCTCCTCCTACTTGAAAGACTACGGAGGGATAGGGTCTGCAAAATTAGTTTGTGTGTGTGTATATATATAGGCCTATATATATGCTATATATGCTCTGAACGTTCCACTTCCTGCCTGCCCGACATTACCTTACGGCTGCGTCGCGTCGAAAAAATAGACTTCAATCCTATTTCGAGCGGAGCCCAGCGGCGAGACGCTTCTGGGACGCTTCTGAGCCGTAACTCGGCGCGGCTGGTGGAATAGCACCCATTGACGGAGTGGCCGCGATCCTTTATTTGAATACATTATTGTTTACAGACGAGAGTAGCATGTGACAACATCCGGAAACCAAACCAGCCGTGAAGTATTTTCTGTATATTTTGGAGTATTGATTACAGCGTTTAGAATGTGTTACATGAAAAGTGATGAAAGAGAATATGAGGAGAAAAGGCGGGTTAAGCATATATTGAATGTGAAAAGTACCAATCCTCTGTTTAAATGCAACAACGGACATTAGAGACGAGACGAGCCGGCTGGCGGGGAGGAGTCA
>NW_011360267.1:9813-20598 GCF_000735185.1 Notothenia coriiceps | reverse complement strand
CCCCCCCTCTCCACCTCCTGCCTCCCCCTCCCTCCCCATCTTCAGAGCCTCTCTACAGGAACTGAGAGCGGCTCTGCTCAAGCCCTGACATGTGTGAGAGAGATGGAGGAGTGAGAGAGTGAGCAGTATTCACTTGTGTGGTGCGTGCGAGTGTGTGTGTGTGTGTGTGTGTGTGTGAGACTCAGACAGAGTGTGGGGGGTGACAGAGTGAGCAGGAGATGAAATGTGTGTACGTGAGGAGGAGAGGGTGAGAGCGGGAAGGTAATATCTCCAGCTCATGGGAAAAGATGGAGGAAAGCGAGAAAAGGACAGTTCTTTCTCCCCCCATCCTTCAAATTGTGGTTGGGAAAAGTACAATGCCGATATTAGTACTTGATATTTGGGAGTTAAAAAAATGATATTAAATAAAAGGGATTATATATATATATATATATATATATATATCCATTTATATAAAATAAAATGTGTCTTCCATAGGAACATATAGCATGAAACGCCGACCTTCCTGCCAGAAATGCCCTGATAATAAAAACTTGCATTTCTATTGGTTAGCCCGTCAACGCATTGTATGTGTAAACATGTCACAGAAAGGCACAAAATACAATATGAACTGAACATTTGCATAACAGGGGCCCCTTTAAATGTGTTCTCCTTTGTAAAGCGCTTCATAACTATGTTTACAAAAGTTAATATATAAATAAAGGATATCATTACTGTGTTTTACGTGATGCTGTTTTCTTTGTTGTATTTTCAACTTATTTCAGTTTTATGTGAAAGCACTTGCAAATCTGTTTTGAAAGGTGCTATATGAATAAAGTGTATTATTATTATTATTGATTTTTGAATTATTATTATTGTTACTTTTATTATAATAATTTATAATAATAAATTGATAACTTTTAAAATATAACATTTGAAAATTGTTGAGAAGAAAAACAATTAAATCTGTCATTAATATTGGTCTAGAGAACACATAACATATTTGGTTCTAGTTCAACACATGAGATGTTCTGGGCAACTGGCTTTGCATGTGTGTGTGTGTGTGTGTGTGTGTGTGTGTGTGTGTGTGTGTGTGTGTGTGTGTGTGTGTGTGTGTGTGTGTGTTTGCCACCCCTGAGACCTTGTGGAGGTCAGGGTTCTCCTATGATGAAGAAAGGGATAACAAAAAGGACAGAGAGGATGATGAGAGAGGCTTTACCTCTGGAAAGAGAGGGGTGGAGAAGGTGGAAAGCAGGAGAGTGCATGCCTGTGGGTGTTTTTCAAAGCCTGTTTATTTGTGTGTGTGTGTGTGTGTGTGTGTGTGTGTGTGTGTGTGTGTGTGTGTGTGTGTGTGTGTGTGTGTGTGTGTGTGTGTGTGTGTGTGTGTGTGTGTGTGTGTGTGTGTGTGTGTGTGTGTGTGTGTGTGTGTGATGATGTCGTGACTCACAGGGCTATTAGCACCAGCTCCTTCGTGCACTGTAGTCTGTGTGCAACACCCTGGTCTTTTACACACAAGCACACACATGTGCTTACTTCCACACGCACAAACAGTCAAACATCCCACTCTAATTTATCAGGATGACACCAGAAGCCATCCTATGAGCCCAACATCTGTCAATCCATTCTCGTCCAATCATCACTCAGATAACCCCAGAGACCCGCCCCTGTGCTGCTAGCTTCACACAGCTGCACACACGCTTGTGCAACACGCCACATCCGTCTCTAAACTCTGGCGCACACACACACACACACACACACACACACACACACACACACACGAGCCTTTTGCTTCCCGCCGCTCGCTGCTTCCTCTGAGACATCCACCACCGTGGCGACGGTAACCGCGACAACGAGCATAAATTAGCGTCATGGCGATATGCAAAGCGAGGGAGCAACAATTAAAGCTTGACTAACGAGCTTTTGAGGAGCGAGGCTGAAGTTTCCCCGAGCAGCTGCTAACTGGATTAGCCTACACACACACAGTCACACACACACTAACAGAATCAGAGAGGAAGCGAGGATGGAGCAGAGCGACAGTGATGTGAGACAACACACATAGCCAAAGGTTAATGTACATACTCTAATGCAGACAAAGGAATCTGAATCTAAACACAGCTAGCATCACCTGCCCAAACAAAAACAAATACTACCAAGGGAATCTGCATATAAAAAAATATTACTCAGCATCAAGAAATATACATGTACAGACTACTAATTCAGCTTAGTTTTGACATAAATCAACAGACATACATACGTTGACCTGTATGGTCCAACTAATTCTCTCTCTATGAACTGAAACTGACTGCTTTTGCTAAAGCAGCAATACATTGTTTGTATCATGAGATCTCTTTTCTAGCACCTAAACAATAATGACTGATGAAAGTATTGATAATACTGCCATTGGTTTGTCATCCAATATTTTAGCTTTGCAAGGGGAACACTGTTGAAGAAATCTAAAAAGGTAGGGATGGCACGTCACCACTTTTTTAAATGTTAGGTATCTACTGGTACCAATCCAAACGGTCTTTTCCCCTCTCTTTAGCAGCAACTCTACAAGTCAGAAACGTGAAGCCAATGCAGATGTACCTTAAACATGGATTTACTCTAATATTTGATGGTTGTAAAAATAAGTCTGGTTGTATAGAAGTCTATGAGAACATGACACTGCTTCTTGCTTGAATTATTACCTCCGTAAACATTTGTTCTATTGAGCTGATGTTCCCAATCGCTATAAATCCAATGTGAAATTAAATCAAACTCCCATTTTGAATGCTGACTTTTAATTCATAGATATCTACTCTCCAAGCCAAGATGACATCACTATGACATCGTCAGTTATTATCTCAGACTAGACAAAGCATTATAAGAACAACAGAAGACTTTAATCAAAACTATTTCTATTTCTTGGTAGTATCCGTAGTGAAGTGATATTGATTTGTAAAAAGGTTCAGCTTCCCCTTTAAATGTTACCACTTCTTGTTCATATCCTATGCTAAAATGAAGCCGTCTGCACCCGCCATGCACTGTGAATATTTTGCATTTTAGACACTCTGCATTGCTCACTTATTTCCAGGCCCTTGACTTTCTTTTTATTATGCTCCATCCTCACTCTACATAAATCTCTCTCTTTCTGCATTCTCCTTTAAGTCTCTTTCTCTCTTCCACCTCTCCGCTCCCTTCCCGCTCTCCAATTCTCCTCTGCTCACTCAAATAAATCTCTCCACTCCTACCCCCACTCCCCAAAATCTATGATACACACAAACATGCATGTGCACAGGCTCGCGCTCGTTCGCTCACTTACGCACACAAACACACAGCCCTTCAGGCAGCAGCCACAATGGCCCCATATTAATAAATCTGCTCCTTTATTGGTGCTGAGTGTCTCTGGCAGGGGGAGAAAGAGAGGGAGAAGAGGGGGGCGGAGGAGCAGGACAGGAGACGTAGAGATCTTTAGACGGGAGGAGGAGGTGACTGACGGTAGCCATATCATGAACGCAAGGGAGGTAGAGTGAGAGAGACAGAGAGATAAAGGGAGACAACATTGACAAGTGAATCATCAACAAGAATGCACACACACTTTCTATTGACGATGGCCCTGAGATAATAAGAAGAAGTCTGATCTTGCACTTGTGTGACTGTTTATTTGTGAGGGTATAGTCCTCCTATTCTCCTTAACGTCCTCCGTCCGGCGGGTTATTAAAGACACCTGACACCTGGCCAGAGCACCGGAGCGTTACAGTGGGCTGCGCTGGTCGCTGGGGCTTGGAAAACAAACTGCCAGAGGCGGGCTTTTGGTAATGACAGCAGCTAGCTTGGCTTAGCGCTCCAATCTCAGCCATCAGTCAGCTGTGACAGATTGGGGATATGAGCTAAGGAGCCGTTTAGCTTTGGTGTTTGCCGTGGTGTGTGAGTGCATGCGCTTGTGTGTCTGGGAGGAGTGGGTGTGGGGGGAGAGGCTATCAGTGCTGCTAGTGTTGCAGAGGCATCAATACACTGTCGACAGGCCATTTTCCTATGCCTATTCCCAGCCCTGGCTTGTTGCTGGGGAAACTACCGCCATTTTACCTTCTCTGGCTACACCTTAGGAAGGTTTTGTAAAACAGCAACCATTTTTCCATAATCTGCCCAGGTCAACTGTTCGAATTGAATCTGTGTGTTGCATCCATTTTACTTATACATTTTATAGAAAGTCTCCAGTGGACAGTCAATGTTTCCTGTAGCACATCAAAGATTGACAAGCGAAACCTTTCAAGTGTTCCCAAGGTCTTAGGTTGAGAGTTCTTTAACACCAGCATCATTTAACATGGCATTCAACTCCAGATTTCTGTTTTCATCTGAAGAATGACTCAGGAATCGGAGCTTGAGCTACAGACAGCTGAAGGAAACCTTTCTCCTGGTTCTGCGCAGAAGCAACAGGAATTGACTTCTCTTGAACCGAACCAATACAATGCAAACAACTTTGTTTCGCCCCATTGATTTACTAGAAGGCCACTAAGAGAGCACTATCCTTGGTGCTTGCTTACACAGAGTTTCTAGAAGACCGTGCCAGTAGTCATACCGTAATCTTGCAGACAAACAGTTAAACCAAACCGCAATCATAACCTCCTTGAGCGAAGTGAAGAAGCAACAGGTGCCTTGCCTTACCTGTCCATGAGGCTGCATGGCGCTGTAGGGCATGTTCTGGTTCAACACCTTCTGCTTCATCAGCAGCATCCTCTTCTGCTCCTCACTCAGGTGGGCCGTCTGTCCCGGGATTGGCCCCTGGGTCTGCCCCGGCCCCACGCCCTGGCCGCCGCCTCCCCCACCACCCATGTAGGGAGGCATCATGGGGTTCTTGACCTGATTGTTCCCTCCCATGGGGGGAGTCATCCTCTGGCCCATGTGATCGACTCCACTGCCGCTGAAGTGACTCAGCGGTTTGGTGTTGTTGTACGACAACATGGCTGCCGTGTGCTGCTGCTGTTTGGTCATGGCGTTCTGGTTAATGCTGTTTGGCTGTTGCTGGCCCATCATGCCCATGTGGTTGTGAGGGAGGTAGTTGTTCATGGGGGCTTTGGGCCCATTGTTTGGGGTCATCCCAGCCACTAGAGGGCCCTGTGGAGCGTTAAAGGCTTGCGGTGGGTACATCATGGGGCTGTTGGGTTTGTCTTGGTTAAAGGGACCAGAGTTATAAGGACTGGTTGGAGCTCCTGCAGGGGACCAGTTAGCTGCTTGTTGCTGCTTCTGCTGCAGCAGTTTGGCACGCTGCTGAGCCATTGCTTTTAGCTGCTCTGCTGGAGAAAGTTCTGGTGTCACTGGCCCAACAGGCTGACCTCCAGGTGCAACTCCTGTCGCTCCAGGTCCCGTGCCCGCTTGACTGACCCCCGGGCCTGGGTTCATCATGTATCCATTGGCTGGCCTAGAGACTGCTTGTGTCTGAGCCTGGGTTGGGGTCTGAGGGGAGCGAGCCACGCAGTTGTGCAATGGGGAACCTGATGCCATGGCAACGGCTGGAGACTGCTGCAAAGGTTGCTGAGGAGGCGTTCCGTTGGCAGTGGTGGCAAACTGAGGGCCTGACGACGATGGTCGGACCTGAATGGTCCAAAAACAAAAAATAATACTATGAGACTCATGAACTCTTAAATGAATGTTTCAACACAAATCTGGTTGAAAATAAAGACATATAACAGGTCGCCTAGTTCTGTCTAGGCTAAAAATAAAGTTTACACATTGTCTCTTGTTTGTTCAGTCTTTACACACAAAGCAAAGTAAAAATAATGTTGTTTTAGCGGGAGTTACTGTCAGAATGTTGTTGTCACAAGGTTTGGTACCTTTGAATAGTGTATACTAAAACCCCATTGTGAAGGAAAACTGTTCCAGCTATTTGAGTCAGAATTGGCCCGATATTGGTTTGTTCATTAAGAAATAGCCATGAGAAGCAAGCATCTTATCGTTCTGTTCTTATATTTCTGTTTTTGTACAAATGAGACAAAACAAATAACTACATAAATTGTACTAAACAAATTAGATTTGCTAATCAAACAGTTTTAAATATCTGGGAAGGTTCTTTTTTTTTACTTTGGGAAGAGCCAGGCTAACTGCACGTTCCTGGTTTCAATCTTTAAGAGAAACGCCTCCTTGCTTCAGTTCTGTACTTTATTAAGTAAAAACAATTTAAACATTTTTAAATAAAACTATCTTCATATAGTTTGTTTTAGGAATTATTTATATTTGTTTACTAAGTATTGATATGACTATCCATCAACAGCGAAAATACCTTTACACCTGCACAATACAATGTCGAGGAAAATCTGTTCGTAACTTGAGATTTATTTGAGTATTGCTGGAAGCCGTCTGTCTTGGACCAACATACCTCACAGCTTGATTATTAAACATTCTTTTATCATAACCCCAACACACTATGTAAGCATTTCATACGTTTTTGTTTTGTGTTCTGCACATCTCACAGTTTCTATTCATGTATCAAATATTTTAGATGTAAAATAAAGACACAACTGTGTACACATATTATGAATTGGAATCAAGAATCTTAACCACCTAAACCTGTAGAATTGTACTCAAACTCTATTCTTGTGAATAGACATTCAAAGTGAGTAAAATGCAAGGGAACATAAGAAAAATATCACTTTGAGGCTGATTCACCTAAGCTTCTAACAAATTTGGGCATAGATAAGGGTTAAAGGGGTTACAAATATGTTTTTATATATAAAATAAATAAATAATTTGTATATCAATTAATGGGGGATAAAGTTATACTGTTGTTAAACAAGGCCCCCAATTAATTCAATTCATAAAGAATTATTCAGGTTTGACTACGTTCACCTTGGAGACATGCAAGAAGTTTTCTTCAAGCATTAAAAGGAAAACAAAGATGAGTAATAATTTGACAGATTCTCCTATTGTATGTTTATCCTTCAAGTACTTGGCCTATTTGCTGACCCTTTGAGCACTGACCTGTGGAGAGCCCATGGGCACCTGGGGTCCTCCTCCAGGCTGAGGAGGTGGAGGCAGGGCTGCTGCTGGCGGTGCTGTAGTGTTCCCAGCTGCTTCTTGTGGGCCCGGTGTATGATTGTTTGCCGGCCTGCCGAACTCCGCCTCCTTCTTGTCCTCAAAGTCCTCATTGAAGAGGTCGTGCATATCGTCCTCCGGGACAGTATTGGCCAGCTCGTCGATCAGCTCCTGCCATTCTTGATCATTGAGGTTGATGTCGGAGAACAGTTTGTTCTGATTGGAAAGAGACTGGGGATCAGAGGACTCCATCCCACCCCCGTCATCCAGGGGCTCCTGTTTTAAGTCTTTGAGGAGCCCGAAGCTGTCCTCAAGGTCCAACGAGCCATTCAGCTTCATGTCCGAGAGATGGCTTCCACCATTCTTTCCAAGATCATCGGGCCCCTGACCTATGTGGTTGCCGTTGCTGTTTGAAGTGTTGTTTCCGGTGGAAGTGTTTGGCCCGCCAAGTAAGGGCTTAATGTCCATTTGGTGATGCAGTGGAGAGATGGGAGGTACATTGTTGTTGTTGGAGAGACCCGTTAGTGAGTCCAAACCGCTGGGGCCCTCCTTCCGTACCCGTTTGGTAGTCGGCGAGTAGCTGCCTCCATCACAGATACCGTTCTGTTCTCCATTGAGCGGAGATCGTGCGCTGTCCAGTTTCCTCTTTACAGTCTCCTGGAGCTGTACCAAAGAAGAAAAAGGAGAATGTATTAGGGGTGGGGAAGAGCAAAAGGTGGGACAGGTTGGCAATATACAAAACTTTTCTGTGGTCTTCAGGATGCTAACAAGGGATGTAACATGAGATATCAAATCAATAAGGCAAAAGACGGCTTTTCTCTCTACACGCATCGACAAGAGTCTATAGAATACCAGGGTTGTGCTGAATATCAAAATATCACCAAGACAAATTTTACATTCTGTTCAAATTGAAATAATGATCAAAACAGTTCTCTCACAGAGCATATGCATGCATACATTGTATCGGCACAAAGTAAAACTAGGGGCAATGCAATGAGCAACCTCCTTGGAGCAGGCTGGACTTGAGGTTTTCAAAGAAGGGAGATCAAAGAATGTTCAGTCTGTAGTACGCTCCCCATCATTAGCATCAGGCAACGGGCAGCCCAGACTAAACACACACCCCAGTCTTAGCCTCACTGTAGGCAGCTAGCGTACAGTCCGCTACACTTAACAGTCTCACTGCCTCTGTCAAGGCACAGACGAGATAACGACAGGGTGCTAACAAACGCTGGCTGGCTGGCAGTTAGGGTAATCACTGTCATAGACCGGGGTTAAAGAGGAGAGGCGGTGTAGAGGGACAGCAGACAGAAACTCAAGACAAAGCAAATGAGTAGGGTCAGAAAGTAGAGAAAGTGCCAACACAAGAAAGGTAAATGACCTCCTTTTATCAACAGGTGTTTACCATAAAAGAAATGACCAATTTGATAAACCAGCGGTCTTACATTGGAGTGCCTATATGAAACAGGGTGTAGAAAACCAATATATAAGTGGGCTAGTTACCATTCGCTATCTATTGTGTTCGATTGATGATACAGGGCTTGTTGTTCAAAGCCCAACTGAAAATATGAAGCATGGCAAAGGGACTCCAAATTGGCAGAAAAATGTGTAACAATAAATCTGGGGTGTTAGGAAGGTATGGAGGAGTTCTGTCCCCCAACAACTTTTCCAATGGAGTTTTCGACAGCAAGAGCTGCACTTTCAAGCTTGGCGAAAACGTAACTTTTTGTTGCAACGGATCATAAATTCTTAATTATTTATTGTGGGAAAAAAATATGTAGAAAGACCACATCTATTGAAAACCAAATAGTGCCTAAACACAGTATTTAGTTATTTGATACCCAGTGTGCCAACTTATCAGATTATTATTAATTGAAACATTACCTAGTCAGGATAGCGGGGTCTAAGAGGACTTGGCACAGAAATTGAGTGAGATTGCGTAAAATATCGGAGTAACTTATAATCTTTGTTTCTGGCAATCAGAGAAACGTATGTATCAAAAGTAGGCACACTTTAGTATTCAGACTTATGGTATAGAAAGTAGGAGGCTGGAGTAGACAATGGGAATCTACAAAAGCTAAACTGTGATAAAATGGTAGGGAAAGTGCATCAAATGTAAGTTTCTATGCAATTTAATAAACTCTCAATCTCAATGTTACTCTTTACTTCTGTTAATTTAAAACTTTAATGAAGTTGGCAGAGAACGTAGATGCTGTTAAAATGACGAATGGGAAGCAGGGACCTCATTTATGAAAAGCTCCCAGGGTGCGCATTTTGTGCTCCGACCCAAATCCAAGTCTTCTTTCAAAAACATGAGCTATGTGGTAACGGCAGGCACACCTTCACTCCATTGTACAAAGAATGGATGCTACAGTTCTTTTAGTATTAACATTTTATTATTTCATCTATTGTTTTATATATAACCCCAATATAATATTCTTAAGGGCTGACATTAGACATTAGATACTTACTTAATGTCATTGATAATTGTGTCTATATACACATTGTTTGATGCTAATGTCTTTCTAAAGGAAGTACATTTAAATAAATTAGTTCAATATTGCTTTTTGACAAAGAGCATGTAATGAAATGTATAATGTAAACAAAAGGAGAAAAAATACATTGCATAATATAATACAAATGTGATTTGATGTCATTCCTCAGTCAATTTACACACACATTTGCAAAATTCCAAACATTGATTAGAGCAGTTATACACTGTGTGTATAAACTGCAGATCTACATTTCAAACAGAGTTCTGTAAAGCTCAGGAGCAGGAAAATGTTTCATAAAATGTCTGTTGTCGCATGTGAAAGTGTGAAACACACACACAGGGAGCACCACTGGTACATGTATGTGTGCAAATGTACGCTTAGCTCTTTGTTATTCAGATGGAACAACAGACAAAATATATTCAGATTGTATTCTGACCCTGAGGTGGACCCACTCAAGCTAACACACAGAGATAATTTTTTTGTACTTTCTTGGTTAACTGGTGTGTGTATATGTGGGGTGGGGCTGTCAGGTTTCCCCTCTGTTCACCACTATGACTGACAGTCAGCCTAATTATATTTATGGCATGATAAACATCATTAGTATTGACAGCCCAAACTACACTGTGTGTGTGTGTGTGTGTGTGTGTGTGTGTGTGTGTGTGTGTGTGTGTGTGTGTGTGTGTGTGTGTGTGTGTGTGTGTGTGTGTGTGTAGCCATTAGGAGGAACAACTGAGGAAAACACACATCTCCACTGTCACGACACGACTCCTTCAACTGTGTGTTTGTGTGTGTGGTCCTGCAATCAATGGGTTTAAATTATTCAGGTCTCCTGTATGCGCCTTTGGTTTGGTGTGTGTAACAGTGTCTGTGCATGCATGCATGCATGCGCGTGCGTGTAACAGGCTTTCCCTAAATGCCAATGACTCATGTTGATAATAACATATTCGCCTTTCAAAGTCCACCTATAAAAAAACTCCCATAATTATGCAGGTGGTGTGAACCACACACACACACACACACACACACACACACACACACACACACACACACACACACACACACACACACACACACACACACACACTTTTAGAAGAAAGTATTACCAGTTTGATTAAATCCTAACTATAGAGACGGACACAAAGAAATGACAGACAGAAAGAGAGAGATACTATTTTCTGTACTACTAACAGCTGGGCATATTATTGATAATATATCATTATTGTGTTATAAGACTATATATTGTCATATATTTTGGATATCATCTTTTACTAGTGTGAAGGGCTGCATTATAGTAAAATTATTACAT